>NW_025936440.1:0-63252 GCF_000764305.2 Hyalella azteca | reverse complement strand
TATTATTATTATTATTATTATTATTATTATTATTATTATTATTATTATTATTATTATTATTATTATTATTATTATTATTATTATTATAATTATTAAGATTATTATTATTATCCCAATCACTCGTATACGTAATAAATATTACGTACACGAGTGATTGTATACGAGTAATACGTCACTTCTCAACAAAGGAGTGATAATTGTTAACAATTTCACAGACATTGAAAGTTTTTGCCAAACAGTGAAGGGATTTTTTACCGCAGTGAAAGTTGAGATATTTTGGTCTGGCGTGCGAGATACGAGTTCAAAATAATCGACCGTGCAAAAACGTCGCAAAGATTTAATATAATCTTATTTTTTATGGTAACTTTGACTCACTCTATACTTATTTTTTTCTTTTTAATTCTTGTGCAATGTATACATAATACAAATTTCGTACACAATTCAATTTTCGTGTTGAGATTCATATATATAAAGTTATTCGTGCCCTCGAATGTCGTGCCCTCGAACGTCGTGCCCTCGAATGACGTGCCCTTGAATGTCGTGCCCTTGAATGTCGTGCCCTCGAATGTCGTGCCCTTGAAAGTCATTCGCGCCCTCGTGTCCTTATTTCACTGACATTCACTTCTAAGACTGTAATCATTCTCCCGGTCATCACAGATCTGCCGCCATGTTTTACGGTTGGGAGGAGGCAGTCGGGATTAAATGACAGCTACACAAGTGCTTCTTGAAGCCATTAGGTTCCTCATAAACTAATATTTAAACTCCATCACGCATAAAAAAATTCAGAGTTCGGTTATTTCCGTCAAGTAAACTTCTACTATAGCTGTCATACAGATTACTTATTAGGAGTTTCATTTAAAGAGAGAGAGAGATCTAAGAGAGATTATTAATAGTTTTCACGTTATCAGTAACAATGATATATGCGAGAGACTTCGATTCTCAGTAATAATAAGTAACCCTAGTATATAATTGTTAAGAAAACATAATGTAACACTTAGCTTGATGTTTAATTAATAAACTAATGTTTAAATAGGCTCAAATTGCTCGTAATATGAATTCAATTAACCTTGTTAAGAATTCAAATAAATTCTCGTTCAGTTACTCAGTAATGTCTAGGGTACTTATTCTGACTAAGATCCGAGACTACGTTATCCAGGGTGAATAATTAGTAAATTTGATTTACGTGAGCTTAAATTCATAATATACTTAATGTTTTGTTCACCATAAGCTTGTAAATAATTTTAGACACGGCTGCAGAATTTTGGAACCGGGCTATTAGGTTGCGCTACGCATGACTGCAATATAATTACCATCACTTGGCATCTGTATATTATTGGACCAGTTTAATATATAATATAAGAATATGCACCTATAACGAATATATAAGAACATATAAGATAAGACCTATAAGAACCGCACCTATAGGAATACGCTGCACCTAAAATGTGACAAAAGAAGGCAGGAAAATTTGTTTATGTTGTAATGGCACGCACGCGCTGGTGAACGTCCAAAAACGCAAAGAAACTGACTTGAACTTCATCACGTACAAAGTAGCTTTTTTTAATGAAGCTTTGGAAAGACCTTCAACCAAAACATTTAAGCTCGTAGCGCTTTATAGTCTCTTCCTGTCTATTAAATTCTTAGTATCACCACAAGCACATATTTTGGTATAGTTCGGCAGGCATTTTCATACGAGTTCAATTGAGATTTTGGTTTTATATTACTATAACAAACTATTATTATAATCTCAAACATATATAATATTAATATATTCTAATTGATATTGGCATAGTTTGGCAGTCATTTTCGCATCAAGTTCAGACGTTTCTTGGGATTGATTATATATCTTTTATGAGAACACCCCATTGCTTGGATAAAATAGCAAAAATTTAAATCAAGGAACCTCTTTATAATAACTCATAGAACTCCCATTCACTCCTCTTTTCTCCATCCTCAGTATTTATTATATACGAGTTGGATCGGTGGCAAGAGAATGCATCTTTTTACTAACTATAATATAGCAGGTTAGCCTGGAGTTGCCGAATAACTTCTACTTGATAATTTCATTTATAGGAATGAAATTATAAAGTAATTAATATATATAATTGACGGAAGATCTATATTATGCACTCATTCAAACTTCTCCTGCTTTATGGGCGTTTCGGCCACCAAAAATGTTCACGTCAAAACATTCTTCTTTATTACGCCGGGAAGATGTGCAAATCGACATAGGTACATGGAACCTGATAACAAAGCGATGTTTTAGGTATGACTAATGTAGATACGAGTCGATAATGCACAGAAAATTTTCCCACTCTGAACTTTGAATACTTATCGTCTCTAACATTAAATATGTATATTTTTATTGTTAGTATGTATTTAAACTACTGATGTTTATTAGACAACTAACTATGGCTCTAATGTTTTCGTTTATTTTGAATAATTTTTACATAATTCAGAGTAAATTATATTTTACGATGGTCTCCAGGGTTCCTTATTTATGGAATTTATGAAAATTATTACACTTTACTGAATTGTTCCTCAATGTTAATCACACCGACGGGCCCGAACATTAACAAAACTAATAACGGAAAGTCTAAATTTGAAGAATATTCTCGAGGCTGTTATTCTTCACTATGCAAGCCTCTCATTCATTTTTATTCATTTATTAACGTTCATCGTCGTCGTCGGACGTGAGGTGCCCAGCTGACGGTGACGTCAGAGATGATGTCAGGAGGTTACAAGCGCATGTTTAATAGTTTTTTAACTTGAGGCCACAGGCCACAGAGTATGCAATACGGTGGAACGCAGGTGAAGTCATGTGATACATGAAACTGGTAAACTGGTCCAACAATATACAGATGTCAACTGACAGATGTCAATTTTTGTCAACAGATGTCAACTGACATGTCAATTTTTGTACCATAATAATAAATGCTCTAGGATTTTTTCTCTATGAAATTTTTTTGCTCAGGGAAAAAGTTTTTTTGCTCTAGGATTCTTTTTTCTCTAGGAAAAGATTTTTTCCTAGGATTTTTTCACTGTAGGACAATTCTTTTGCTCTAGTAAAAGTTTTGCTTGTGCTCTAGGAGAATTTTCTCTAGCCGAACCGTGTTAAGTGCGTTCCATTTTAATGACCATCTGGAAATACTCTATATTTTTTATAAAGAACATTTCCCCCTCTAGAAATATATTAATAAACTCTGCTTAATTGTTACAATTGCCTCTGACATTACCGCCCTGGATGTTGTTGTCTCGGTCATAATTGTTTTGATAAATTATAATTAATTAAGCATTTCAATATGATTTATTTCGTCATATTTACCGCCAGTCTCAAGTCGGTGGTTCGAATTTGTCAATTTAAAGACTTTCAACTGCTGGTTTTTAATGTTGACTATAAGCCTGATTATGTAGGTGTGTTTAAATGCATATTTGGTTTAAATTAATAAAATATTCTGCCTAATCCTTTCTAGTGTTTTTTGTGTTATTTAATTTTCATGTCCATTGCTGATGCTTCATGATATTGAGGTAGGTTTAGCATTGCGTATAATTGTAGGCCATATTGTATAATATAGTCTACTTACGATATCAGCTTCTGGAAAGAATAACATTGCATACAATTGTATGCTATGTTGCATAATATAGTCTATATTGACATGTGTTCTCGCTTCGAATCACCGACATGTGGAACAGCCTCCCCGATGACATCGTTGGCGCTCCAAGTATGAACGCGTTCAAGAACAGACTAGATAAAACTATGGAAAAATATATGTTCCGATTTGAAATGCCTAGCACCATATCGAACCCGGTGGAATTCTAGTAGCTATTTCAAACTATCGTCAGTCATGAAAAGGTCCGGTCAAATTACCCGATTTTAGATCTTCTGTGAACAAGGCACGAAAAGGAAAAAGAATCGGCGACAGGCCACATCAGGCCTACTCATCAGCGCCTACGTCACTGTTATGTTTTGCTACAATTATCCAGTGGTCTCAAGTATTCACAATTCATCGGTTTATGGAAAAAAATTTCAAGACGCAAAAAAATTTCTTCACTGTCTGGCAAAAATTTTCAAAGTCGATGAAATTGTTTGCCATTATCACTCTTTAATTGAGACAATATATTTATTCGCAAACGAGTGATTTGGTTACGTCAATAAAAAAAATATTAATTTAACATTTCATCTTCCTATTGCTTCTAGTCACAGCATAATCTACCGTTTTTTTGGAATAGGATGGCATTTAATTAAATAAAAAATGTCCTCACCCTGGCTTTATAGAATTTATTTAATTAACGTAAATTAAGAAGCATAACCAGAAACAACAGTTAAAATAAGAACTATATATATAACATATAGTAACTCAAATAAACTCAATATAACATTTTTCATACACACAGATATGACATAAGTAAAATAAGTGCATGGCCACGAAATATCAATGTACTTCACCCATCTTTCAGACGAATCGATGATTATCACAAAATAGACAAGTTCGCCCGGATAGATGATAACAGAAAACATCGAGTATGGGAAACTTATTTAAAAAAGAGCAACCCGTACGTGAGGTTGCTTAACGTTTGCTTAATGTCAGTTTTCGTGCACGGTGCCACTACATATTATGTTTTATATCGCAATAACAATTTAAAACTGGTCGATTATAACATACTGAGCGTGCAAGACGGTTAGAAGAACCTGATTGAGTTCTGAATTAGCCAATTCAGGACAGTTTCTGTAACCGTACAGCATAGGGCTCCATCATTGAACATGGACAACGTCACCGTAAACTATCCTCGTAATGTGTCCTCAGTGGCCTGTGGCCTCAAAACCCAGAACTATCAAGCCTCTACCGCAGTACGTCACTTTCCGGGAAGATAACTTTCAACTTAAATTATTCGTAAACTGTTGAGTGTAGCAACCTGAAGACGTTTGCACGCAACAGAGAACATTTTAATGTTGTACGTGGCGGCAACCATCAGTGCAAGTCATTTTGTGCTCACTAGAACGTATCCTTTTTGGGAAGTAGGCTTGTGACCCTATTGCTCCGGTTACTAACATTATTATTACTAATATTATTATATTATATTAGTAATATTAATATACTACTAATATTGCTCCGGGTACTCATGGCAGGCGGTATAGGGTAAAACGAGCGCTTGTGACTTCCTGACATCGTCTCTAACGTCACCGTCAGCTGGGTACCGCACGTCTGACGTCGACAATGAATGATAATAAATGAATATGAATGAATGAGAGGCATGCATATAGTGAAGAATAATAGCCTCGAGAACATTTTTAAAATTCAGACTTTACGTTATTAGTTTTGTTAAGGTTCGTTCAACATCGGTGTGATTAACATTAGGGAACTCTTCAGTAAATTGAAACCATTTTTTTTCATAATTTCCATAAGTAAGGAACACCGGGGACCATCGTTAATTATAATTTACTCTGAATTATGTAAAAATAATTCATAATAAACGAATACATTAGAGCCATAATTAGTGTTCGAATGAAACATCAGTAATTGAAATTCATGCAAACTATAAAAAATATATATATATAAATAGAGACGAAATGTATTCAAAGTTCATAGTAGGAAAATTTTTTTTGTGCATCTTCAACAAGTATCTACATTAGTCATCCCTAAAAATGTGCCATATCATCAGTATGCATGTACCTATGTCGACGCATTCCTATTATGATTTGATTTGATGTGAAATTGAAAAAACTTTTGAATAAATATTGGAGGCCGTAAGGCCGATGGAGCTTAAGCGAAAAGTTTGAGAGATTGTATAACTTGCGAGTGCCACTGTGCCAGTCGCAGCTCGGCCAGCTGCTTTTCATTGCTAGCAAATTGTTAATTCGTTGAAATCTGCGCGTATGCGACAACCTCTTGTGAAGAATAGAGGAGTAAAGGCAGGAAAATGACCGTTCCATGTGTAAGTTAGTGTCATTGTTAGTAAGTTAGTGTTCCATGTGTAAGTGTTGTCATTTGGTGTGTAAGTTAAAGAATAGCTTTTCCTTCAATGAAAATTTCATAATTTCTTTCCTGTAAATGGAATTATCAAATTCAAGTTATTGTCGAGTAGGGGAATAAAATGCATTCTCATGTCACCGATGAAATACTGAAGATATAGAAAGGAGGAGTGAATGGGAGTTCTATGTACTAGTATAAAGAGGTTTTTCTTTTATGAACATTTCTGAGTTTTAATTCAAACAGCGGGATTTTTTAATTAAAGATGTATAATCAATCCCGAGCAACGTCTGAAATTGATATGAAAATGCCTGCCAAACTATACCAGTATCAATCAAAATATAGTAATAATATATTTGTTTTCTATAACAATAATAGTTTGGTATAATAATATAATACCAAATGTCAATCGAACTCGTATGAAAATGCCTGCCAAACAATACCAAAATATGTGCGTGCGGTGCCATGTAATAATTTAATAGACGGGAAGAGACTATAAAGCGCTACGAGCTTATATGTTTTGGTTGAAGGTCTTTCCAAAGCTTCATTAAAAAAAGCTACTTTGTACCTGATGAAGTTCAAGTCAGTTTCTTTGCGTTTTTGGACGTTCACCAGCGCGTGCGTGCCATTACAACATAAACAAATTTTCCTACCTTCTTTTGTCACATTTTAGGTGCAGCGTATTCTTATAGGTTCAGTTCTTTTAGGTCTTATCTTATATGTTCTTATATATTCGTTATAGGTGCATATTCTTATATTATATATTAAACTGGTCCAATAATATACAGATGCCAAGTGATGGTAATTATATTGCAGTCATGCGTAGCGCAACCTAATAGCCCGGTTCCAAAATTCTGCAGCCGTGTCTAAAATTATTTACAAGCTTATGGTGAACAAAACATTAAGTATATTATGAATTTAAGCTCACGTAAATCAAATTTACTAATTATTCACCCTGGATAACGTAGTCTCGGATCTTAGTCAGAATAAGTACCCTAGACATTACTGAGTAACTGAACGAGAATTTATTTGAATTCTTAACAAGGTTAATTGAATTCATATTACGAGCAATTTGAGCCTATTTAAACATTAGTTTATTAATTAAACATCAAGCTAAGTGTTACATTATGTTTTCTTAACAATTATATACTAGGGTTACTTATTATTACTGAGAATCGAAGTCTCTCGCATATATCATTGTTACTGATAACGTGAAAACTATTAATAATCTCTCTTAGATCTCTCTCTCTCTTTAAATGAAACTCCTAATAAGTAATCTGTATGACAGCTATAGTAGAAGTTTACTTGACGGAAATAACCGAACTCTGAATTTTTTTATGCGTGATGGAGTTTAAATATTAGTTTATGAGGAACCTAATGGCTTCAAGAAGCACTTGTGTAGCTGTCATTTAATCCCGACTGCCTCCTCCCAACCGTAAAACATGGCGGCAGATCTGTGATGACCGGGAGAATGATTACAGTCTTAGAAGTGAATGTCAGTGAAATAAGGACACGAGGGCACGAATGACTTTCAAGGGCACGACATTCGAGGGCACGACATTCGAGGGCACGACATTCGTTTTAATAGTTCCATAGGTCCATTATAAACTTATTAAAGTATTGTGCAGCTGTGGCGCTATCGTGGATGCCTGGGTTGCCCGAAGGCAGCGTGTTTTGTTGGTGACGCGTTCGTGCTGCGAGTGTAACGCAGGTGAAGTCATGTGGAATGGACTGACTTGCCTAAATGTCCTTGGGACGGTCACACTGTACGCGGCAAAACTTCTTCCTTCAATGTTGCGTCATTTACATGACAACTTCTACAGTGGATTATAATTTTTTATAAATGAATATACACTGATTATATTCGAAGTACAAAATATAAGCTGATGAGGGGGGGTTTACTCGGTTAAGTAGAGTTAGTCTGTTCAATAAATATATCCAGGCTCGCAACATTTGATTATGTATGCTCTAGTGGTAGAAATATTGGGGATGATTGCACATCTTGATTGTAAATTTTTCTTTTTCATTATGTTTTATGGTCTAAAATTTCTCTTGATTTAACCCAGTTTAATAATTGAAATTTGGGTGCTCGTATGTGTGAACTGTGAGTTTACACAAAGTTTAATTGAATCAGTGCTGCCAGCGCAAGGTTTATAAACTCATATCTAGGTTTTTGAGCTTCCAGCTAGGTTTCTAGGTTTTTAATTTGCAAACTTATCTAAATCTATGTTTTTTTAGAATGATGCACTGAAAGCAAAAGTCAATCGATAATTATTGCCAAAAAAGTGGAAATACTACTTGTTATAATTTCTAATACATGTTCGTACAAGTTCGTACAGAACTCGTACAGTTCGCGTGCGTGTCGGTTATAAATGAAGAGGCAGTTCAGTTCACTACCCAGTCGAGAGAGCATGTAGTTTCAGTTGTATTGGAGCAGTGGGATGCTTTGATTATAGCAGCGACTCAAAGTAAAGACTTTGAGTCGCAGGCAAAAACTGATCAATTTGAAGGAGTTCGTAAAATTTATGATTTATTAATTAGTCGCGGCAAGAAACTATGTTATGTTTTGTTCAATATGTCGTGAAGAAAGTTAATGCACTCAACTTGGAATGTCAATCTGAACATTTTAGGTTGCATGTCCTTCACTCGATGGTATTTGCTGAATTATTGAATATAAAACTATATCAAGCTATATCAGTAATGAAGAATGCTTGACAAAATCACAACTATGTGATGTAGATCCAAGCTATAGCAAACCATTCAATCCACTTGAAGATATATTTCTTATTGGTAGAACAATGGCAGTGTTGGAGCAAGAGCCCCTGGCTAATGATGACATTCGCGGAAGATCCAGGAAAGACTGTTTGAACTTCTTGGTATCATTTTGTGTACAAATCAAACACAGATTTTCATTTGATGATAGAAGAATTATTGCACAACTTAACATTTTAAACCCACAAGCTTTGTCTGCAATTATTCACTATTTTCCATTGCAACATTTGCGGCACAGTTCAAAAACCTGGAGCCTGAAATTAAATTAAATGATCTTAATTATAATAATAATAATAATAATTATAATATTATTTATAATAATAGCGGTTTCAGCAGAACATTCACATCATTTTGCGATATGGAACGCGCAACTCGCTGCTACAATTCTGCTTTGCTTAACCGCCCGGCCTCCTTGCCGACTCTGACCAGAAACTGGCGCACAGAGCTGGGATCGAACCAGCGCCTCTCTGCGCCAATCTTGGTACTCTGAACTGTAACCACCGGGCCACCCTGCCCAGTGGTTATGGCAGTGGTTGACGATGAATACCGAAGCTTCCGAGTAACCAAGGACTTACACCTCACAGAGAACAGCAGAACTGTCAGCATTCCGGAACTTTGGCATAGCCTTATATCCGTAAAAGATAGTCTTGGCCAACCCAAATTTGAAATTTTATCAAAATTTATAAAAAATTTGTCAATTCATCCGCATCCATAAGCCTGCGTCAAGAGAATTTTCTCTCAAGGTTATAACGTGAAGACTTCAAAAAACAAACTCTTTGAAAGCCACAACTACCCGAGACCGAATCCTCATTTAACAAACGTGGACGAAACGTGGTCAGTTACAGGAGAAAACAGCAATTTACAGGATATATGAAAGTAGATTAGTGGATGCAAGACATGCTGATAAAGCTGTTGTTTACGAGAAAGGATGAGGATGGATGATAATTTTAATATGTTAAATAACTGTTCAAAAAAATTGGAAATATGTTAAATAGTAATTTAGGTTTATTTCTATATATCCATACTCATTCCTATGAGAACAACAAGGATGTATTACTATGAATTACTTGTTTGGAGAAATCTAGGTTTTTTTATTGCAATTCTAGGTTTTTTCTGAGGTATAATCTAGGTTTTTAAAAAAATAGTCGCTGGCAGCACTGAATTGAATATTAAAAATTGCAGCTCACCTACAAATTGTATTGTAAGACGTGGGAATGTTAGCGGCGAGGTTTTGGGTCCCTGAAAGTATATGACTCGGGCTCAACGTTTGGTTGCTTCAAACGCCCTCTGGTTCGGCTAAGGCGTGTAAATCAGTTACCAGACTGCGCTACCGCCTTACAATTATATTTCGTATCGCGGAATTTAACACAATTTCACTTCACATTAACTGTATATAGGTCTGGATACCAGGTTACGCATTCTATTACAGATGTGTAAATAAATGTGACTACTAGAGTTACCTGATGATGCGATGTTCTAGATCTGTGATAATACTATAAATGGAAAGATGATTCTCATTTAACATCAATACAATACCAGTTCATAACTGATTGTGATATTCAAGGCCATAACGTGAATATTAATATTTAGTTGGAGTAGATTGGTAACTCTGCTAAATTATAATAGGCTAGCAGCAATTCCACGATATGAGTTGCGGGGGTAACTTGAAGAAACGTATATACATGGTCGCCACAGTATCAATACCGCAAAATGGAAAACGTTATAATAAGATTTTTGCAGGCAAGTGTCACGGTAATTGCTATGTTATTCATGACGTCATTAAACACCTAACTACTTCCGTTCTTGGGAAGCTTCAATAAATCTGACGTGCAATATATTCCCATGATATTATCCTTATTTCTAGCAAACACGGTTTCGAATTAATTAGTTCGTTTTAGATTTCAATATTAACTCAGATCCAACATAATAAATATGGATACATTTGATGCTGAGAAAGTTTTTTATTAAGAAACGCTAGGACTAATATTTAATTACGGCAAGCAGCTCTATATAACATATTTATACACACATATGACATAGGTAAACATATTTATGAACATGAAATATCAATACAATTTACTCATCTTTACCGAGAATCTACGATTATCACAAAATAGACAAGTTTACCCAAATGAACTAAAATAGAAAACCATAGGTTTGGGCAACTAACTTAAAAAGCGACCCGTAAATGAGGTAACTCAACATTTGCCTAATGTCAGTTTTCGTGCACCGGTGCCACTACATGTTTAGTTTTATATCGTAATACCAATTTAAAACTGGTCGATATCAAAATACTGAGCCTGAAGGACGGTTAGTAGATCCTGTTTGAGTTCTGAATGAGCCAACTCTGGACAGTTTCTGTAACCGTACAGCATAAGGCCCCATCATCTTAATTGTACATACACACAACGGTTTCAGCGTTTATTAGGCCGTCGGTCTGTCGCCTTTTCTTAACACCACAGTATATTCACAGCTTGTTGAGGTCTCGAACTCGCAACTCACTGCTACAATTCTGTTTTGCTTAACCGCCCGGCCTCCTAACCGATTCTGACCAGAAATTGTCGCAGGTAGTTGGGATCAAACCCGCAACTCTGACGTCGCCGTCAACTGGGCACCGCACGTCTGACGTAAACGTCAACTGGGCACCGCACGTCTGACGTAAACGTCAACTGGGCACCGCACGTCTGACGTCACCATCAGCTGGGTACCGCACGTCTGACGTAAACGTCAACTGGGCACCGCACGTCTGACGTAAACGTCAACTGGGCACCGCACGTCTGACGTCACCATCAGCTGGGTACCGCACGTCCGACGTCACCATCAGCTGGGTACCGCACGTCTGACGTCACCGTCAGCTGAGTACCGCACGTCTGACGTCACCGTCAGCTGGGTACCGCACGTCTGACATCGACGATGAATGACAATAAATTAATATAAATGAATGAGAGACTTGCATAGTGAAGAATAATAGCCTCGAGAACAATTTTTAAATTTAGACTTTCCGTTATTAGTTTCGTTAAAATTCGGGCCACGTCGGTGTGATTAACATTGGGGAACTATTCAGTAAAGTCAAACAAAAATTTTATATATTTCAGGCATAGGGAAAACAGGACGCCATCGTAATATATAATTTACTCTGAATTATGTATAAAATAATTCAAAATAAACGAAGATTTAGCAGTCAAAATTTATTTTGAATAAAATATCAGTAGTTACAATAAATGTCGACAATAAATTAAAATATATTTCATGTTAGAGAAGGAATGTATTCAAAGTGGGACAATTTCCTGTGCATTATCACGTCGTGTCTACATTAGTCATACTTGAAATAACGCTATGTCATCAGTATCTATGGATTCATGTCGGCGAACTCACGTTGTATCATGAAAACGGCTCTGTAAAAAAAGGGAAACTTATTTTGAAGGCTGGAAAGCCAGTAGAACTTAGGTGAAGAAATTCTAAAATGGCAAGTTAGATTTTGCTGCGCTTCCGGTCGGAGCTCAGCCAACTGCTATTCATAGCCAGGAAAATTGTTAATTCGTTTAAATCGCGTTTACGACAACCGCGTGAGTGCAATAGAGGAGTAAAAGCAGGTAAATGAGAGTTTCACTTGTTAGTTTGAATAGGTCTTCCTTCGATAAACATTTTATAAGTCTATTCCCATAAGTGTAATTATCAAATTTAAGTTATGGTCGAGTTGGGACGTTTCCAAACTCTAGATTCGGGTGCACGCCAGCAACAAACAACTGCTTCATCGTTTCTGCATCTAGGAACTCGTAGGAGCGTCTAATTAGTCCAAGAAGTTTGTTGGATGTGTTAGCTTGCGTTTCGACATGCTTAGAACATTTCAGCTCCTTGTCGACATAAACTCCGAGATCTATTTCCCCACTAGACTTTTCAATCATTACTCTCTCGTTGCAACCGTGTCTTCTCATACTGTAATCTTACGGTTCATTGTTCTTCCCGAGGTGAAGTACTTTACACGTACTTGTCAGCATTAAACCACAGCTTTCAGCTTTAAGAGCTTTCATTTCACGTGTTTAGTATCATTGGTATATGTGAGAGACTTTGGACCTAATGAAGAATAAGCATCTAAGTATGTCTTTGCTAATGAAACGCAATGTATATTTTGACATAGAATTGCAATACGCAAAAATATTTATATAGTCCTAAAAAGTTTGTATTAATAATTCAATTAACATTGTTATGAATACAAATAAATTCTTGTACATTTACTCATTAATGTCTAGGGTGTTTATTCTAAATTCTACGTTCTCCAGGGAGAATGATTGGTAAATTTGATATATATGAGCTTAAATTCACAATTAACCTAATGTTTTGATCACCATAAACTTGTAAATAATTTTAGACGCGGCTGCAGAATTTTGGAACCGGGCTATTAGGTTGCGCTACGCATGACTGCAATATAATTACCATCAGTTGTCATCTGTGTATTATTGGACCAGTTTAATATATAATATAAGAATATGCACCTAAAACGAATATATAAGAACCTATAAGATAAGACCTAAAAGAACCGCACCTATAAGAATACGCTGCACCTAAAAAGTGACAAAAGAAGGCAGGAAAATTTTTTTATGTTGTAATGGCACGCACGCGCTATTGAACGTCCAAAAACGCAAAGAAACTGACTTGAACTTCATCACGAACAAAGTAGCTTATTTAAATGAAGCTTTGGAAAGACCTTCAACCAAAACATTTAAGCTCGTAGCGCTTCATAGTCTCTTCCTGTCTATTAAATTCTTAGTGGCACCGCATACACATATTTGGTATAGTTCGGCAGGCATTTTCATACGGGTTCGATTGACATTTTGGTAGTATTATATTATTATACGCAACTATTATTGTTGTAGAAAACGAATATGTTACAACTATATTTTGATTGATATTGGCATAGTTTGGCAGGCTTTTTCATGTCAAGTTCAGACGTTGCTTGGGATTGATTATATATCTTTAATTAGAAAATCCCGCTGTTTGAATAAAAACTCAGAAATGTTCACAAAAGAAAAACCTCTTTATACTAACGCATAGAACTCCCATTCACTCAACCTTTCTATATCTTCAGTATTTTATCGGTGACATGAGAAGGCACTTCATTCCCCTACTCGACAATAACATGAATTTGATAATTCCATTTACAGGAAAGAAATTATGAAATGTTTATTGAAGGAGAAGCTATTCTTTAACTTATACACCAAATGACAACACTTACACATGGAACACTAACTTACTAACAATGGCACTAACTTACACATGGAACGGTCATTTACCTGCCTTTACTCCTCTATTCTTCTCAAGATGTTGCCGCATACGCGCAAATTTCAACGAATTAACAATTTGCTGGCAATGAAGAGCAGTTGGCTGAGCTGCGATTGGCACAGCAGCACAAAAGATATACAATCTCAAACTTTCCCCTTAAGCTACATGGGCCTTTCGGCCACCAAAATCTATTTAAATTTCTTTACAGCAATTTTGTCATATCTAAATTATTGAACAAGTACGTCGACGTTAGCACATGAATACTGATGACATAACGCATTTCTAGGGATGACAAATGAAGATATTAGTCGATTATGCACAAAAAATTTTCCCACTATGAACTTTGAATACATTTCGTCTCTAACCATATATATATTTTTATTGTTTGCATGAATTTCAATTACTGATGTTTCATTCGAAAACTAATTATGGCTCTAATCTCTTCGTTTATTATGAATTATTTTTACATAATTCAGAGTAAATTATATTCTACGATGGTCTCCGGTGTTCCTTACTTATGGATATTATGAAAAAAATGGTTTCAATTTACTGAAGAGTTCCATAATGTTAAGCACACCGATGTTTAACGAACATTAACAAAACTAACAACGTAAAGTCTGAATTTTAAAAATGTTCTCGGGGCTATTATTCTTCACTATGCATGCCTCTCATTCATTCATATTCATTTATTATCATTCATCGTCGACGTCAGACGTGCGGTACCCAGCTGACGGTGACGTCAGACGTGAGGTACCCAACTGACGGTGACGTCAGACGTGCGGTACCCAGCTGACGGTGACCTCAGAGATGATGTCAGGAGGTCACAAGCGCTCGTTTTACCCTCTACCGCCTGACATGAGTAACCGAAGCAATATTAGTAGTATATTAATATTACTAATATAATATAATAATATTAGTAATAATAATATTGGTAACCGGAGCAATAGTGTCACAAGCCTTCTTCCCAAAAAGGATACGTTCTAGTGAGCACAAAGTGACTTGCACTGATGGTTGCCGCCACGTACAACATTAAAATGTTCTCTGTTGCGAAAATGTTCTCTTAAAATGTTCTCTAAGAAACGAAAATTAAGTTTAACATTTCATCGTCCTATTGCTTCTTAGTCATAGCAGAATATACCGCTATGTGAAATAGGAAGTCATCTAATTAAATAAAAAAAAAAATGCCACACCCTTTGCTTCTAGAATTTATTTTACGTAAATTAAGGAGCATAAATAAAGACGCTATTGAAATAAGGTCTAGCAACTTGTCGTCCTAGAATCTCTATCACTTGATGGGTTATATATTTTTCGAGGCGTATAAAATAACAGAATCTCAATATAGCATTTTTATACACACAAATATGACATAAGTAAAATAAGTATATGACCGCGAAATATCAATACAATTTACTCATATTTCCTCTGAATCCTTGATCATCACAAAATAGATAAGTTTGCCCTAATGAATAAAAACAGAAAACCAAGGGTGTGGGTAACAGATTTAAACAGCAACCCACACTTAAATACATTAACATTTGCTTGATATCAGTTTTCGTGCCCCGGTGTCCCTATATGTTCTGTTTCAAATCTTAATACTAATTTAACCCTCTGCCGCATGACATGAGTAACCGGAGCAATATTGTCACGCGCCTACTTCCCAAAAAAGATACGTTCTAGTGAGCGCAAAATGACTTGCATTGATGGTTGCCGCCACGTATGACAACATTAAAATGTTCTCTGTTGTGTACAAACGTTCTCAGGTTGCTACACTCAATAGTTTACGTATAATTTAATTTTAAAGTGATGTTCCCGGAAAGTGACGTTTTGCGTTAGAGGCTTGATAGTTCTTGGTTTTGAGGCCACAGGTCACTGAGGACACATTACGAGGATAGTTTACGTGACGTTGTCCATGTACAATGATGGGGCCTTATGCTGTACGGTTACAGAAACTGTCCAGAATTGGCTCATTCAGAACTCAAGCAGGTTCTCCTAACCGTCTTGCACGCTCAGTATTTTATAATCGACCAGTTTTAAATTGGTATTACCGATTACGATATAGAACAAAATATGTAGTGGCACCGGTGCGCGAAACTGACATTAAGCAAATGTTAGGCTACCTCACGTACTGGTCGCAGTTCGCTTTTTAAGTTAATTACCCTAAATTTGGTTTTCTGTTTTGTTTCTTCAGGGCGAACTTGTCTATTTTGTGATAACCATCGATTCGTATGAAAGAGGATTGAAGTACATTGATATTTCGTGGCCATGTACTTGTTTTACTGATGTCTTATCCGTGTGTAAATAAATGTTATATTGAGATGCTGTCATTTTATACGCCTCGAAAAATATATAACCTATCAAGTGATAGAGATTCTAGGACGTCAAGTTGCCAGTCATTACTTCAACGGTAGCTTATATATATGCTTCTCAATTTACGCTTATTAATAAATTCTATAAACCCAGTGTGTGGGCATTTTTTATTTAATTAGATGACTTCTTTTTTTCAAACAGCGGTAGATTTTGCTATGAATAAGAAGGAATAGGACGATGAAATTTTAAACTAAATTTTCGTTTTTTATTAGCGTATCCCAAACACTCGTATACGTAATAAATATATTGTCTCAATAAAGGGGAGATAATGGCTAACAATTTTACAGACATTGAAAACAGTGAAGGGATTTTTTAAATAAGGCATATATGTAAGAGACTTCGGATATTACTAGAAATAAACACCTTAGTTTATCCTTGGTGATAAAACGATATGCATTTTTTGAAATGGAATTGTAATTCTTAAATAAAATGTTACAATAGCCCTAATTTGCTTGTATTAATAATTCATTTAACCTTGTTAGGGATACAATTAAATTATTGTAGATTTACACAATTATGACTAGGGTGTTTATTCTAAATAAGATCCGAGACTTCGTTCTCCAGGGAGAATGGTTGGTAAAATTGATTTACGAGAGCTCAAGTAAATGATATGCTTAATGTTTTGTTCACCATAAGCTAGTAAATAATTTTAGACGCGGCTGCAGAATTTCGGAACCGGGCTATTAGGTTGCGCTACGCATGACTGCAATATAGTTAACATCAGTTGACATCTGTATATTATTGGACCAGTTTAATATATAATATAAGAATGTGCACCTAAAACGAATATATAAAAACCTATAAGATAAGACCTATAAGAACCGCACCTATAACAATACGCTGCACCTAAAATGTGACAAAAGAAGGCAGGAAAATTTGTTTATGTTGTAATGGCACGCACGCGCTGGTGAACGTCCAAAAACGCTAAGAAACTGACTTGAACTTCATCACGTACAAAGTAGCTTTTTTTAATGAAGCTTTGGAAAGACCTTCAACCAAAACATTTAAGCTCGTAGCGCTTTATAGTCTCTTCCTGTCTACTAAATTCTTAGTGGCAACGCACGCACATATTTTTGTATAGTTCGGCATGCATTTTCATACCTGTTCGATTTACATTTTAGTATTATATTACTATACCAAACTATTATTATTATACAAAACTAATATATTATAACTATATTTGATTGATATTGGTATAGTTTGACAGACATTTTCATTCGAGTTCAGACATTGCTTGGGATTGATTATATATATTTAATTAGAAAACCCCGTTGTTTGGATAAAATTTCATATATGTAAATATAAAACCTATTTATACTAACTGATAGTACTCCCATTCACTCCTCTTTTCTCCGTCTTCAGTATTTTATCGGTGACAAGAGAATTCATTTCACTCCATTACTCGACAATAACTTGAATTTGATAATTCCATTTATAGGAATGAAATTATAAAATGTTTACATAAGGAAGACCTATTGGAACTTACACATGGAACGGTCATTTACCTGCCTTTACTCCTCTATTCTTCTCTAGCGGTTGTCGCATAGGCGCAGATTTCAACTAATTAACAATTTGCTGGCAATGAAAAGCAGTAGGCAGGGCTATGACCAGCACGGTAGCATTCGCAATTAGTACAATCTTTCAAACTTTTCAACTCTATCGGCCTTTCGGCCGCCAGAAATTTTGTCTTATTAACAAGTATATTAATCACATAAGGGGGTGAGTGCGAGCCGACATAGGTACATGGGTACTGATAACATGGCGCCATTTCTGGTATGACTTATGTAGATACAAGTCAATAATGTACAGAAAATTTGCCCACCCTGAACTTTTAATACATTTCGTCTCTAACATTAAATATGTATTTTTTATTGTTTGTTAGTATTTCAACTACTGATGTTTCATTCGAAAACTAATTATGGCTCTAATGTCTTCGTTTATTTTGAATAATTTTCACATAATTCAGAGTAAATTATATTTTACGTTGGTCTCCAGTGTTCCTAATTTATGGAATTTATGAAAAATTGGTTTTAATTTATTGAAGAGTTCCCTAATGTTATTCACACCGATAGGCCCGAACATTAGCAAACTAAATGGAAAGTCTAAATTTGAAAAATATTTTCGAGGCTGTTAGTTATCACTATGCAAGCCTCTCATTCATTCACATTCATTTATAAACATTCATCGTCGACGTCAGACGTGCGGTACCCAGCTGACGGGGACGTCAGAGATGATGTCAGGAGGTTACAAGCGCACGTTTAATAGTTCTTTAATTTGAGGCCACAGGCCACAGAGGACGCATTACGATGATAGTTTATGGTAACGTTGTCCATGTCACCGCAATTATGAGCCACCATCCATGTCACTATTAATTATAATTATTTAATGGGGGCCAAGTGGTACCCTACAGGATGGCCCAGTGGCTACAGTTCAGAGCACCAGGATTGGAGCAGAGGGTTGCGGGTTTGATCCCAACTACCGGCGACAATTTCTGGTCAGAATCAGCGAGGAGGCCTGGCGGTTAGGCGCAGCAGAATTGTAGCAGTGAGTTGCGAGTTCGAGAACGCAACAAGCTGTGAATGTTTTGTGATGTTAAGAATCGGCGAGAGTCCTACGGCCTAATAAACGCTGATACCGCTGTATGTGTGTACAAGATGATGGGGTCTTATGCTTTACGGTTACAGAAACTGTCCAGAGTTGGCTCATTCAGTACTCAAGAAAGATCTACTAACCGTCCTTCAGGCTCAGTATTTTAATATCGACCAGTTTTAAATTGGTATTACGATATGAAACAAAACATGTAGTGGCACCGGTGCACGAAAACTGACATTTAAGCAAGTGTTAAGCAACCTCACGTAGGGGTTTCTTTTTAAGTTCGTTTCCCGTACTCTTGGTTTTCTGTTTTGATTCATCATGGCAAACTTGTCTATTTTGTAATACCCATCGATTCCTTGGAGAGATAATTGAAGTGCATTGATATTTCGTAGCCATAAACTTACTTTAATTATGTCATATCTGTGTGTATGAAAATTGTTGTATTGAGATGCTGTCATTTTACACGCCTAGACAAACATATAACCTATCAGGTGATAAAAATTTTAGGACAAGTTGCTAGTCCTTATTTTAACAGTAGCTTCTATTTATGCTTCTTAATTTACGCTTATTAATAAATTCTTTTCTTGATTTAATTAGACGACTTCCTATTTTCAACAGCGGTAGATTTTGCTATGACTAAGAATCAATAGGACCATGAGATGTTAAACTAAATTTCCGTTTTTTATTAACGTAATCAAATCACTCGTACGCGTGATAAATATATAGTCTCTATAAAGAAGTGATAATGGCTAACTATTTCACGGACATTGATAATCTATGCCAGACAGTGAAGGGATTTTGTAGCGTAGTGGAAAAAATCAATGAAACCGATGAATAGTGACAACTTGATACCACTGTACAATTAGTCAATATAGATTATAGACTATATTATACAATATAGCCTACAATTATAAGCAATCCTATTAGAATGGATAAAAATTATCCTGAAGCATCTTCAATGGACATGGAAAACGAAAAATACAAAAAACACAATCGGTTTAATTAAGCAGAATATTTTATTAATTTAAACCAAATATGCATTTAAACACACTTACTTAATCAGGTTTTTTAATCAACATTAAAAACCAGCAGTTGAAAGTCTTTAAATTGACAAATTCAAGCCACCGACTTGAGACTGGCGGTAAAAATGATGAAATTAATTATATTGAAATGCTTAATTAATTATAATTTATCAAAACAATTAAGACCGAGATAACAACATCCAGGGCGGTAATGTCAGAGGCAATTGTAACAAGCAGAGTTTATTAATATATTTCTAGAGAGGGAAATGTTCTTTATAAAAAATGTAGAGTATTTCCAGATGGTCAATAAAATGGAACGCACTTAACACGGTTCGGCTAGAGAAAATTTTCCTAGAGCAAAAACAAAACTTTTACTAGAGCAAAAAAATTGTCTTACAGCAAAAAAAATCCTAGGAAAAATCTTCTCCTAGAGAAAACAAAGAATCCTAGAGCAAAAAAAAATTTTCCTGGGGCAGAAAAATTTTCACAGAGAAAAAATCCTAGAGCATTTATTATTATGTTCCAAAATTCCATCAGTTGACATCTGTACATTATTGGACCAGTTTACCAGTTTCATGTATCACATGACTTCACCTGCGTTACACTCGCAGCACGAACGCGTCACCAACAAAACACGCTGCCTTCGGGCAACCCAGGCATCCACGATAGCGTCACAGCTGCACAATACTTTAATAAGTTTATAATGGACCTATGGAACTATCAAACAATGAAAGGATGCTATGATTGCCGAAGATGCATGCCGGTAGTGCATGGAAAACTTCGCAGTCCTGAACTTCCAATGCAATTCTTCAGTATTATAAATAAAAAATCACTTTAATCGATAACTTTTATAGACTCTGCAGATTTTTGATTCAAAGCGCTTGTAAATAATTGTTTGTACGATTTCATATAATCGACCGTGCAAGAACGTCGCAAAGATTTAATTTAATCTTATTTTCTACGGTAACTTTGACTCGCTCTATACATATTTTTTTCATTCAAATTCTTGTGCATACTACAAATTTCGTGTACAAGGAATTTAAAAGCAAAGAAAATAGCCAAAAAGATCACCATTTCTTATAAGCGAAAACGTTTCGGAGTCCAGCTCCATCGTCAGTTCAAAACCTAGAACACAGGTACAAACAATTAGTAGCCTAAAATTCACATTCAAACAATTCACCTAAACTTGAGGACAATAGAACTAAAATCGAAGATAACAGAGATAAAAATGAGATAACATGTAGAGAAGGAACTATCTATTTACAATTTGTAGAGGATAGGAACTGAATGCAGCATTTAAACTGGGTTTCTGTTTGAAAATATATAATGATTCTAAAATTCGTAGGTCAGAAACACCGGTTGTGGAGGCTAAAACTCTAAAATCACTATTGGACACCGGGACGTTGCACTGCTCGGCATGAATACGTACGGCTGAATAAGGGGGATGCGCAAGCATGTTCTTCTAGTAATCCTTTTTTTTAGTTTATAGCCGTGGCCCCTGGTGTTGGTTCTTGTTTCAAATTCTAGTAATCCTTCTGGGACCTTGAATAAACCATGAGTATACTTATATGCTTCAATGAGGTCCCCACGCAGACGTCGATAACTGAGGCATGGAAGCTTCATACCAATTAATCTTTCTTCATAAGGCTTGCATTTTAATCCCGGAATTATCCTTGTTGCACTTTTTTGAACACTGTCGACTAAATTTTTGTCCCTTTCTAATTTTGGTGACCACACGGCGTTTCCAAACTCTAGGTTCGGACGCACGACAGCGGCAAACAACTGCTTCATCGCTTCAGCATCGATGTACGCGTAAGAGCGTCTGATCAGTCCAAGTCGTAGATTGACTTTATTAACTTGAGCTTCAATATGCTTAGAATATTTCAACTCATTGTCGACATTAACTCCTAAGTCTTTTTCAATTGTCGACTTCAACATCATCACTCTGTCGTTGCAACCGTGTCTTCTCACACTGTAATCTTGCTGTTCTTGTTCATGTCACGCATGATGGCGTGGCTCCGACGCCGCCCCTCCTGTGAACGCTGAAGGGCTCTTTTTTGGACGAAGAAGGCGTGTTATCGCGCCACACAAAAGATATTTCCTTGTGAGACGCTATTTTTAAGAATGATGACAGGCTTGCACTGTGAAGAATAACAGCCTCGAGAACAGCCTCTTTTTCAGCCTCTTTTCAAACAGCCTCTTTTTCAAATTTAGACTTTCCGTTATTAGTTTTGTTAAGGTTAGGGCTCCATCAGTGTGATTAACATTAGGAAACTATTCAGGAAAGTGAAACAAATTTCATAAATTGCAGGAAGTTACCTGCCTCTACTCCTCTATTCTTCTCAAGAGGTTGTCGCATACGCGCAGATTTCAACGAATTAACAATTTGCTGGCATTGAAAAGCAGTTGGCTGAGCTTCGACCGACACAATAGCACATGCAACTAGTTCAATCTATAAACATTTTTGCTCAATTTCTATAGGCTTTTCAGCCTTCAAAAATACTAAAGGTAAAAGAATACAAATGTCATACTCGATATTCAAGTGCGCTCACACCGTACCATGGATACTGAAGACGTACGCAACTTTAGGTATGACTTATGTAGATACGAGTCGGTGTTGCACCGAAAATAGTCCCACTTGAACACATTTCGTCGTTAACATCAATAATATCTCATTTTATTGTTGACATTAACTGTAACTACTGATGTTACATTCCAAAACTAATTTTGGCTTTCAAACTTTCGTTTATTTTGAATAATTTTTAAATAATTCACAGTACATTGTATATTACGATGGACTGTCTTCCTTAATTATGTAATTTATAAAAATTGCTTCACTCTACTGAATAGTTCCTTAATTTTAATCTCACCAATGTGGCCCAAACCTTAACAAAACTAATAACGGAAAGTCTAAATTTTAAGAATGTTCTCGAGGCTGTTATTCTTCACANAAGTTTTGCCGCGTACAGTGTGACCGTCTCAAGGACATTTAGACAAGCCAGTCCATTCCACATGACTTCACCTGCGTTACACTCGCAGCACGAACGCGTCACCAACAAAACACGCTGCCTTCGGGCAACCCAGGCATCCACGATTGCGTCACAGCTGCGCAATACTTTAATAAGATTATAATGGACCTATGGAACTATTAAATAATGAAAGGATGCCGTGTTTGCCTGAGATGCATGCCGGTAGTGCATGGAAAACTTCACAGTCCTGAACTTCCAATGCAATTCGTCAGTATTATAAATAAAAAATCACTATAATCGATAAATTTTATAGACCCTGCAAGAGTTCGATTCAAAGTGCTTATATTGGTACGATTTAAAAATGATCGACTGTGGAAATACGTCGCAAAGATTAATTTAATCTTATTTTTAGGGTAACTTTAACTCGCTCTATACTTATTTTTTATTTATATTCTTGTACATAATAGAAATTTCTATAGGTTGACAGAGTTCCTTCTTTCAAACAGGTTTCATTGAAAACCAGAGAATTTGTTTTATTCGAAATTTTCTTATTAGTTTTTTTGATATATCGAACAATATGTTTAGTTTGAACTGGCAAATCGAAAATCTGGCTACCGATGGACATCAAGTTAAAAGGCGCATTGACTGACGAAATTTGGGTCGACATATAGGTACAAAATCATGTAAATAGGATACTACTCAAAAAACAGAATTGGTTAGAAATAATGCCTAGTCACTAAAATATTAAGATGGAAAATCAAAACACCAAAAATTACACCGAAAACAGTCTCAAGGTTCTGACAAATCCAGTAGCTTGAAGGTTGAGGGCTGGGGTCCTATCCTTAATGATGAGGGCCTCAGCTATCATGAGTCGGTTGGCGTTGGGGCATCTCATGACGACGCTGGTGCATTCTTCCAGCACCGTACGAGTGATGGTCTCGTTGTGGGCTTCCATCAGGTGGTTCTTTGGTCCACCAGACTGAAGGTGGCACGTGAGACGTCGGCTTAAGGACTACCCTCCGGAAAAACTTCTACAGTTATTATCCGATCATCATGAAACTTCAAATACATACGTAAAATGTAAAAATAAGAACATTTTGCTCCTATGAATTTTTCGAAAAAATTGATAGAAAACGTGATATTTATAGAAAACGGACAAAAAAGGGTACTATAGAAAATCTATCTCCTCCTACAAATATCGTCCTACCCAGTTAAAAATCCAAGGCGTATCGCCGGCGTGTTTGGGTAGATTAAGGTAGAGACGCTCGGTTGGGGCGCCCGAGTAACATCTCCGCATCAGCGGCGAAATGTCCATTTTTTTATGCGCGACAGTTCGCTCTTAAACGGCACGCGGCCGCGGCGCGTTTCATAGACTGACCGCGCGCGGCAGCGCCTCTATCATAGGCGCAACGTGCATGAAACTCCTACGCAACTTACATGGCCGCCTCCAATAAAATAAATCTGCTAAGGGGTAAAATAAATCTGCTAAGGGGTAAAATAAATCTGCTAAAGGGTAAAAGTTTTTCACTAGAATTCAATTCTTATAATGCAATAAAATATTTCAGTGTAACTGTCATAACTATATCACCAAGTGTATTTCCTTAATTCTTTTGATCTCGTTATTCCATTGCGTTCATGTCATGTTTATTCTAACAACCTTGCAACACGGACAGGTGTTGGTCGGCGTCTTAGTTCTTCAACTCCAATAAACTATCTGAGCTTCACAGTCTTTACTCCAACCCCCCACGATACGTGCTCAAATAACTTTAAGGAAGAGGGATGGCTGCTGTGAAATTTGAAAAAGTAGTAGAGAAAACCAACCCTCTTCTTCAGACCCTCGCAAAATATAGTTTACTCTGAAGTATGTAAAAATAATTCAAAATAAACGAAGACTTGAGAGCTATAATTAGTTTTCGGATGAAACATCAGTAGTTGAAATACATGCCAACAATAAAAACATATATATTTTATATTAAAGACGAAATGTGTTCAAAGTTCAAAGTGGAGAAATTTTCTGTGCAACATCGACTCGTGTCTACATTAATCATACCTTTAATTACGCCACGTCATCAGTATACATGGACCTATGTCGGCGCACTCAATCTGGAAGTGGCCGCTGCTCCTGCAATGAATAAAGTTGAAAATAATTTTGGAGGCCGAAAGGCCCGTGGAACTTGAGCGAGAGTGTTGAAAGATTGAATTACTTGCGTGTGCTACTGTTTGTGACGCAGCTCAGTCAACTGCTTTTCATTGCTAACAAATTGTTAATTCGTTGAAATTTGCGCGTATGCGGCAAACTCTTGAGAAGAATAGAGGAGTAAAGGCAGGTAAATGACAGTTCCATGTGTAAGTTTGAAATGGTATTCCTTCAATAAACATTTTATAATTTCATTCCTATAAATGGAGTTATCAACTAGAAGTCATTCGGCAACGCCAGGCTAACCTGCCATATTATAGTTTGTAATAAAACGAATTCTCCTGCCACCGATCGAACTCGTATAATGTATATAGCAAATACTGAGGATGGAAAAAGGAGTTCTATGAGTTGATATAAAGAGTTTTTTATTTACATTTTTGAAATTTTGTCCAACAGCGGGGTTATCTAATTAAAGATATTTAATCGATCCCAAGCAACGTCTGAACTCGTAGGAAAATGCTTTCCAAACTATTCCAATATCAATCAAAATATAGTTATAAGAAATTTGTTTAGTATGATAATAATAGTTTGGTGTAATAATATAATACTAAAATGTCAATCAAACTCATATGAAAATACCTGCCGAACTATACCAAAATATGTGCGTGCGGTGCCACTAAGAATTTAATAGAATAGAAGAATAGAATAGAAGTGCCGGCACTGAACAAATAGGCACATGGCCTGTTGCCGATTCTTAGGCTTTTCGTGACTTGATTCACAAGGGATCCGGCCTTTTGAACCCGAGCTTTCCATAACTGACGAATTGATTGAGATAGCTGGTGGACTTATTGCAAGGTTCGTAAGGTGCTAGGCATTTTAAGACTGAACATATGCTCCTGCATAGCTTTATCTAGTCTGTTCTTGAAGGCGTTCATACTTGGAGCGCCAACGATGCTGTCAGGGAGGCTGTTCCACATGTCGGTGACACGAAGCGAGAAGAAATGTTGTCGCGTGGATGAGTTGCAACGCAGTTTTTTTAGTTTATAGCCGTGGCACCTGATGTTGGTATTTGTTTCAAATTCTAGTAATCCTTCTGGGAGATTGGATAAACCATGAGAATACTTGTATACATCAATGAGGTCACCACGCAGACGTCGACAACGGAAGCTTGGAAGCTTCATAATTTTCAATCTTTCTTCATAAGGCTTGCCTTTTAATCCCAGAATTATCCTTGTTGCACGTCTTTGAACACTGCCGACTAAATTTTTGTCCTGTTCTAATTTTGGTGACCACACGACGTTTCCAAACTCTAGGTTCGGACGCACGACAGCGACAAACAACTGCTTCATTGCTTCAGCATCTATGTACTCGTAAGAACGTCTGATCAGTCCAAGTCGTTTATTGGCTTTATTAACTTGAGCTTCAATATACTTAGAATACTTCAACTCACTGTCGACATTAACTCCTAAGTCTTTTTCAATGGTCGACTTCAACATCATCACTCTGTCGTTGCAACCGTGTCTTCTCATACTGTAATCTTACTGTTCTTGTTCATGTCACGCATGATGGCGTGGCTCCGACGCCGCCCCTCCTGTGAGCGCTGAAGGGCTCTTTTTTGGACGAAGAAGGCGTGTTATCGCGCCACACAAAAGATATTTCCTTGTGAGACGCTATTTTTAAGAATGATGAGAGGCTTGCACTGTGAAGAATAACAGCCTCGAAAGCATTTTTCAAATTTAGACTTTCCGTTATTAGTTTTGTTGAGGTTAGGGCTCCATCGGTGTGATTAACATTAGAAAACTATTCAGGAAAGTGAAACAAATTTCATAAATTCCAGGAAGTTACCTGCCTCTACTTCTCTATTCTTCTCAAGAGGTTGTCGCATACGCGCAGATTTGAACGAATCAATAATTTGCTGGCAATGAAAAGCAGTTGGCTGAGCTTCGACCGGCACAATAGCACATGCAACTAGTTCAATCTATAGACATTTTTGCTCAATTTCTATAGGCTTTTCAGCCTTCAAAAATACTAAAGGTAAAAGAATACAAATGTCATACTCGATATTCAAGTGCGCTCACACCGTACCATGGATACTGAAGACGTACGCAACTTTAGGTATGACTTATGTAGATACGAGTCGGTGTTGCACCGAAAATAGTCCCACTTGAACACATTTCGTCTTTAACATCAATAATATCTCTTTTTATTGTTGACATTAACTGTAACTACTGATGTTACATTCCAAAACTAATTTTGGCTTTCAAACTTTCGTTTATTTTGAATAATTTTTAAATAATTCACAGTATATTGTATATTACGATGGACTGTCTTCCTTATTTATGTAATTTATAAAAATTGCTTCACTCTACTGAATAGTTCCTTAATTTTAATCTCACCAATGTGGCCCAAACCTTAACAAAACTAATAACGGAAAGTCTAAATTTTAAGAATGTTCTCGAGGCTGTTATTCTTCACAGCGCAAGTCTCTCATTCAATTCATTTATTTGTCATTCATCGTCGACGTCAGACGTGCGGTACCCAGCTGACGGTGACGTCAGAGATGATGTCAGGAGGTTACAAGCGCACGTTTAATAGTTCTTTAATTTGAGGCCACAGGCCACAGAGGACGCATTACGATGATAGTTTATGGTAACGTTGTCCATGTCACCGCAATTATGAGCCACCACACATGTCGCTATTATTCCTATTAATTATAATTAATAAATGGGTGGTCCAGTAGTAACCTACTGGGTGGTCCAGTGGTTACAGATTAGAGTACCAGGATTGGAGCAGAGAGGTGCGGGTTTGATCCCAGCTACCTGCATCAGTTTCTGGTCAGAATTGGCGAGGAGGCCGGGCGGTTAAGCAAAGCGAAATTGGAGCAGTAAGTTTTGAGTTCAAAACCGCAATAAGCTGTGAACGTTCTGTCATGTTAAGAATCGTCGACAGGCCTACGGCGTAATAAACGCTGATACCGCTGTATGTATGTACAAGATGATGGGGCCTTATGCTGTACGGTTACATAAACTGTCCAGAGTTGGCTCATTCAGAACTCAAGCAGGATCTACTAACCGTCCTTCAGGTTCAGAATTTAAATATCGACCAGTTTTAAATTCGTATCGCGGTATAAAATAAAACATGTAGTAACACCGGTGCACGAAAACTGACATTTAGAAAATGTTTAGCAGCCTCACGTACGGGTTGCTTTTTAAGTTAGTTTCAGGCACTCAAGGTTTTCTTTTTCAATTTATTAGGGCAAACTTGCCTATTTTGTGGTAATCATTCATTCGGAGGAAAGACGAGTAAATTTCATTAAAATTTCGTTCCCATGCACTTGTTTTACTTATGTCATATATGTGAGTATAAAAATTTTATATTGATCTTCTGGCATTTTATACGCCTCGAAAAATATATAACCTATCAAGTGATGGAGATTCTGGGACGACAAGTTGCTAGTCCTTATTTCAACAGCCACTTTATTTATGCTCCTTAATTTACGTGAAATAAATTCTAGAAGCCAAGGGTGTGGGCAATTTTTAAATTAATTAAATGACTTCCTATTTCAAACTAATTGGATATGTCGTGCCCTCGAATATCTAGCCCTCGAAAGTCGCGCTCTCGAATGTCGTGCCCTCGAATGTCGTGCTCTCGAATGTCGTGCCCTTGAATGTCGTGCCCTCGAAGGTCGTGCCCTTGAATGTCATGCCCTCGAATGTAGTGCCCTCGAATGTCGTGCCCTCGGATGTCGTGCCCTCAAATGTTGTGCCCTAGAATGACGCGCCCTCGTAGGTCGTGCCCTCGAATGTCGTGCCCTTGAAAGTCATTCGTGCCATCGTGCTCTTATTTCACTGGCATTCACTTCTCAGATTGTAATCATTCTCCCGATCATCACAGATCTGCCGCCATGTTTTACGGTTGGGAGGAGGCAGTCGGGATTAAATGACAGCTACACAAATGCTTCTTGAAGCCATTAGGTTCCTCATAAACTAATACATAAGCCTCATCACGCATAAAAAATTCCGAGTCCGTTTTTCCGTCATATAAAGTCCAACGATATCGGTCATTCAGATTACTTATGTATGTCAGGCACATTTTAAGAGTTTTTACTTCACGTGTTCAGTAACATTGATACATGTAAGAGACTTCGGAGTGTGATTAGCATTAGCACCTTAATATATATTTGTTAATAAAATAAAAATTGAATTGTTATATTGAATTGTAATTCTTAAAAAATGTTGTAATAAACCTAATAGGTTCGTATTTTTAATTCAAAGATTAAAACTGAATTCTTGTACATTTACTAGGTAATGTCTAGGGTGTTTATTCTAAATAAGAACCGAGATTACGTTCTATAGGGAGAATGATTAGTAAATTTGATTTATATGAGCTTAAATTCACAATTTACTTAATGTTTTGTTCACCATAAGCATGTAAATAATTTTAGACGCGGCTGCAGAATTTTGGAACCGGGCTATTAGGTTGCGCTACGCACGACTGCAATATAATTACCATCAGTTGACATCTGTACATTATTGGACCAGTTTAATATGTAATATAAGAATACGCGCCTAAAACGAATATATAAGAACCTATTAGATAAGACCTATAAGAACCGCACCTATAAGAATACGCTGCACCTAAAATGTGACAAAAGAAGGCAGGAAAATTGGTTTATGTTGTAATGGCACGCACGCGCTGGTGAACGTCCAAAAACGCAAAGAAACGACTTGAACTTCATCACGTACAAAGTAGCTTTTTTAATGAAGCTTTGGAAAGACCTTCAACCAAAACATTTAAGCTCGTAGCGCTTTATAGTCTCTTCCTGTCTATTAAATTCTTAGTGGCACCGCTCGCACATATTTTGGTATAGTTCGGCAGGCATTTTCATAAGAGTTTTATTGACATTTTGGTATTATATTATTACACCAAACTATTATTATTATGGAAAACAAATATATTATAACTATATTTTGATTGATATTGGCATAGTTTGACAGGCATTTTCGCATCAAGTTCAGACGTTGCTTGGGATTGATTATATATCTTTACTTAGAAAACCCCATTGTTTGGATAAAATAGCAAAAATTTAAATCAAGGAACCTCTTTATAATAACTCATAGAACTCCATTCACTCCTCTTTTCTCCATTCTCAGTATTTATTATATACGAGTTCGATCGGTGGCAAGAGAATGCATCTTTTTACTAACTATAATATAGCAGGTTAGCCTGGCGTTGCCGAATAACTTCTATTTGATAATTTCATTTATAGGAATGAAATTATAAATTAATTAATATATATAATTGACGGAAGATCTATTCAAACTTCACATGAAACTCTCATTTACCTGCCTTTACTCCCCTATTCTTCTCAAGAGGATGTCGCATAGGCGCATATTGCAACGAATTAACAATTTGCTGGCAAAGAAATGCACTTCGCTGAGCTGCCTCCGGTAGAGAAGCACACATACATTATACATTCTTCCAAACTTCTCCTTTATAGGCCTTTCGGGCACTAAAAATATTTACATTAAATTGTTTTTTTCATTACACCGGAAAGATGTGGGAGTCGACATAGGTACATGGATACTGATAACAAGGCGTGGTTTTAAGTATGACTGATGTAGATACGTGTCGATAATGCACAAAAAATTTTCCCACTCTGAACTTTGAATACTTATCGTCTCTAACATTAAATATGTATATTTTTATTGTTAGTATGTATTTAAACTACTGATGTTTCATTCGACAACTAACTATGGCTCTAATGTTTTCGTTTATTTTGAATAATTTTTACATAATTCAGAGTAAATTATATTTTACGATGGTCTCCAGGGTTCCTTGTTTATGGAATTTATGAAAATTATTACACTTTACTGAATTGTTCCAAAAGTTAATCACACCGATGTGGCCCGAACATTAACAAAACTAATAACGGAAAGTCTAAATTTGAAGAATATTCTCGAGGCTGTTATTCTTCACTATGCAAGCCCCTCATTCATTTTTATTCATTTATTAACATTCATCGTCGTCATCGTTGGACGTGAGGTACCCAGCTGACGGTGACGTCAGAGATGATGTCAGGAGGTTACAAGCGCATGTTTAATAGTTTTTTAACTTGAGGCCACAGGCCACAGAGGACGCATTACGGTGTAACGCAGGTGAAGTCATGTGATACGTGAAACTGGTAAACTGGTCCAACAATATACAGATGTCAACTGACAGATGTCAAATTTTGTCAACAGATGTCAACTGACATGTCAATTTTTGTACCATAATAATAAATGCTCTAGGATTTTTTCTCTATGAAATTTTTTTGCTCAGGGAAAAAGTTTTTTTCCCAGGATTTTTTCACTGTAGGACAATTTTTTTGCTCTAGTAAAAGTTTTGCTTGTGCTCTATAGGAAAATTTTCTCTAGTCGAACCGTGTTAACTGCGCTCTATTTTATTGACCATCTGGAAATACTCTATATTTTTTATAAAGAACATTTCCCTCTCTGGAAATATATTAATAAACTCTGCTTGTTACAATTGCCTCTGACATTACCGCCCTGGATGTTGTTGTCTCGGCCATAATTGTTTTGATAAATTATAATTAATTAAGCATTTCAATATGATTTATTTCGTCATTTTTACCGCCAGTCTCAAGTCGGTGGTTCGAATTTGTCAATTTAAAGACTTTCAACTGCTGGTTTTTAATGTTGATTATAAGCCTGATTATGTAGGTGTGTTTAAATGCATATTTGGTTTAAATTAATAAAATATTCTGCCTAATCCTTTCTAGTGTTTTTTGTGTTATTTAATTTTCATGCCCATTGCAGATGCTTCATGATATTGAGGTAGGTTTAGCATTGCGTATAATTGTAGGCCATATTGTACAATATAGTCTACGGACCATACCAGCTTCTGGAAAGAATAACATTGCATACAATTGTATGCTATGTTGTATAATATAGTCTATATTGACATGTCTTCTCGCTTCGAATCACCGACATGTGGAACAGCCTCCCCGATGACATCGTTGGCGCTCCAAGTATGAACGCGTTCAAGAACAGACTAGATAAAGCTATGGAAAAATATATGTTCAGATTTGAAATGCCTAGCACCATATCGAACCCGGTGGAATTCTATTAGCTATTTCAAACTATCGTCAGCCATGAAAAGATCCGGTCAAATGACCCGATTTTAGATCTTCTGTGAACAAGGCACGAAAAGGAAAAGAAATGGCGACGGGCCACATCAGGCCTACACTTCAGCGCCTACGCCACTGTTATGTTTAGCTACAATTATCCAGTGGTCTCAAGTATTCACTATTCATCGGTTTATGGAAAAAAATTTCAATACGCTAAAAAATTTCTTCACTGTCTGGCAAAAATTTTCAAAGATGATTAAATTGTTAGCCATTATCACTCTTTAATTGATACAATATATTTATTACGCAAACGAGTGATTTGGATACGTCAATAAAAAAATTTAATTTAACATTTCATCGTCCTTTTGCTTCTAGTCACAGCAAAATCTACCGTTTTTTTGGAATAGGATGTCATCTAATTAAATAAAAAATGTCCTCAACCTGGGTTTATAGAATTTATTTAATTAATGTAAATTAAGAAGCTTAACCAGAAGCAACAGTTAAAATAAGGACTAGACTAGCAACTTGCCGTCCTAGAATCTCTATCACATGATAGGTTATATATTTTTCGAGGCGCATAAAATAACAGAATCTCAATATAACATTTTTCATACACACAGATATGACATAAGTAAAATAAGTGCATGGCCACGAAATATCAATGTACTTCACTCATCTTTCAAACGAATCGATGATTATCACAAAATAGACAAGTTCACCCGGATAAATGATAACAGAAAACAACTAATATGGGAAACTCTATTAAAAAAATGCAACCCGTACGTGAGGTTGCTTAACGTTTGTTTAATGTCAGTTTTCGTCGCACGATGCCACTACATATTTTGTTTTATATCGTAATACCAATTTAAAACTGGTCGATTATAACATACTGAGCGTGCAAGACGGTTAGAAGAACCTGCTTGAGTTCTGAATGAGCCAATTCAGGACAGTTTCTGTAACCTTACAGCATAAGGCCCCATCATTGTACATGGACAACGTCACCGTAAACTATCCTCGTAATGTGTCCTCAGTGGCCTGTGGCCTCAAAACCCAGAACTATTAAGCCTCTACCGCATTACGTCAATTTCCGGGAACATAACTTTCAACTTAAATCACGTGGAACGGTCATTTACCTGCCCTTACTCCTCTATTCTTTTCAAGAGGTTGTCGCATACGCGCAGATTTCAACGAATTAACAATTTGCTGGCAATGAAAAGCAGTTGGCTGAGCTGCGACTGGCACAGTAGCACTCACAAGTTGAACAATCTCTCACACTTTTCGCTTAAGCTCCATTGGCCTTTCGGCCTCCAAAAATAGTTTAATATTTCAACAGATAATTTCATTACAACTATGAAGCAAGTGCGTCGACATAGGTACATGAATACTGATGACATGACGCATTTTGATGGATGACTGATGAAGATACTAGTCGATGAAGCACAATAAATTTTCCCACTATGAACTTTGAATACATTTTGTCTCTAACTATATATAATTTTTTTTTGTTTGCATTAATTTCAATTACTGATGTTTCATTCGAAAACTAATTATGGCTCTAATGTATTCGTTTATTATGAATTATTTTTACATAATTCAGAGTAAATTATATTTTACGATGGTCTCCGGTGTTCCTTACTTATGGAAATTATGAAAAAAATGGTTTCAATTTACTGAAGAGTTCCCTAATGTTAATCACACCGATGTTGAACGAACCTTAACAAAACTAATAACGTAAAGTCTGAATTTTAAAATTGCTCTGGTGGCTATTATTCTTCACTATGCATGCCTCTCATTCATTCATATTCATTTATTATCATTCATCGTCGACGTCAGACGTGCGGTACCCAGCTGACGGTGACGTCAGAGACGATGTCAGGAGGTCACAAGCGCTCGTTTTACCCTACACCGCCTGCCATGAGTACCCGGAGCAATATTAGTAGTATATTAATATTACTAATATATTATAATAATATTAGTAATAATAATATTAGTAAACGGAGCAATATTGTAACAAGCCTACTTCCCAAAGAGGATACGTTCTAGTGAACACAAAATGACTTGCACTGATGGTTGCCGCCACGTACGACAACATTAAATGTTCTCTGTTGCGTACAAACGTCTTCAGGTTGTTTCACTCAATAGTTTACGTATAATTTAATTTTAAAGTTTTTGTTCCCGGAAAGTGACGTACTGCGGTAGAGGCTTGATAGTTCTGAGTTTGAGGCCACAGGCCACTGAGCCTGAGGACACATTACGAGGATAGTTTACGGTGACGTTGTCCTTGTAAAATTATGGGGCCTTATGCTGTACGGTTACAGAAACTGTCCCGAATTGGCTCATTCAGAACTCAAGCAGGTTCTCCTAAAGATCTTGCACGCTCAGTATTTTATAATCGACCAGTTTTAAATTGGTATCGCGATATAGAACAAAATATGTAGTGGCACCGGTGCGCGAAACTGACATTAAGCATATGTTAGGCTACCTCACGTACTGGTTGCTGTTTAAGTTAGTTTCCCTAAACACGATTTTTTGTTTTAATTTATCAGGGCGAACTTGTCTATTTTGTGATAATCACCGATTCGCATGAAAGAGGATTGAAGTACATTGATATTTCGTGGCCATGCACTTGTTTTACTTATGTCTTATCTGTGTGTAAATAAATGCTATATTGAGATGCTGTTATTTTATGCGCCTCGAAAAGTATATAACCAATCAAGTGATAGAGATTCTAGGACGACAAGTTGCTAGTCCTTATTTCAACAGTAGCTTCTATATATGCTTCTCAATTTACGCTTATTAATAAATTCTATGAACCCAGGGTGTGGGCATTTTTTTATTTAATTAGATGACTTCCTTTTTCAAACAGCGGTAGATTTTGCTATGACTAAGAAGCAATAGGACGACGAAATGTTAAACCAAATTTTCGTTTTTTATTAGCGTATCCCAATCACTCGTATACGTAATTAATATATTGTCTCAATAAAGGGGAGATAATGGCTAACAATTTTACAGACATTGAAAACAGTGAAGGGATTTTTTATATAAGGCATATATGTAAGAGACTTCGGATATTATTAGAAATAAGCACCTTAGTATACTCTTGTTAATAAAACGATATGTATTTTTTGAAATGGAATTGTAATTCTTAAAAAAATGTTCTAATAGCCCTAATTTGCTTGTATTAATAATTCATTTAACCTTGTTAGGGAAACAAATAAATTCTTGTAGATTTACTCAGTTATGTCTAGGGTGTTTATTCAAAATAAGATCCGAGACTTCGTTCTCCAGGGAGAATGATTGGTAAAATTGATGTATATGAGCTTAAAATTGATATTGGTATTGTTTGACAGACATTTTCATTCGAGTTCAGACATTGCTTGGGATTGATTATATATATTTAATTAGAAAACCCCGTTGTTTGGATAAAATTTCATATATGTAAATATAAAACCTGTTTATACTAACTGATAGAACTCCCATTCACTCCTCTTTTCTCCGTCTTCAGTATTCTATCGGTGACAAGAGAATGCATTTTACTCCCTTACTCGACAATAACTTGAATTTGATAATTCCATTTATAGGAATGAAATTATAAAATGTTTACATAAGGAAGACCTATTGGAACTTGCACATGGAACGGTCATTTACCTGCCTTTACTCCTCTATTCTTCTCAAGAGGTTGTCTCATACGCGCAGATTTCAACGAATTAACAATTTTCAGGCAATGAAAAGCAGCTGGCTGAGCTGCGACCGGCACAACAGTGCACGCAGGTAATTCAAACTTTCAACCATTTCGCTCGAGTTTTACGGGCGTTCCAGCCTCCAAAATATATGAAGGATAATTTAATTAATTTTATTAATACTAGTACGTGAGTGCATTGACATGGGTGCATGGATACTGATGACATAGCGTTACGTAAGGTATAACTAATGTAGACACGAGTCGGTGATGCACAGAAAATAGTCCCATTTTGAACATATTTCGTTTCTAACGTGAAATATTTTTTTTATTGTCGATATTTATTGTAACTACTGATTTGGGTATTACTTTAGATTAAGTGCACCCAAAAAAGGGTGTTTTTTTTAATTATGTGTTTTTTTGGGTGTAGATTAAGAATCTGAAATCCGTAGTTGGCGGTCGGCATCGGAAATTTTTAATGGAACCTGTTCCTAACTGGACCTAACCTGTGAGGTTTTCGTTGATTGGCTAGGTTTTTTCTATGTTTTGAGTCCGTCCGGCGGCCGGCAAAACCTAGCCAATAGGTTTTTTCTATGTTTGGAGTCCGTCCGGCGGCCGGAAAAACCTAGCCAATAGTTTTTTTTCTATGTTTGGAGTCCGTCCGGCGGCCGGAAAAACCTAGCCAATCAACGAAGTCCTCGCCGGTTAGGTCCAGTTAGGAACAGGTTCCATTAAAAATTTCCGATGCCGACCGCCAAAAACGGATTTCAGATTCTTAATCTACACCCCAAAAAACATATAATTAAAAAAACACCCTTTTTTGGGTGCACTTAATCTAAAGTATTACCCTGATTTGTCATTCCTAAATTATATATCGCTCTCAGGTCTTCGTTTATTTTGAATTATTTTTACACAATTCACATAGCATATACTACTTTGCGAGGAGCTCCTGTTATGTTATTCCTGGAATTTATAAAATTTGTTTTACTTCACTGAAGATTTCCCGTATGTTAATCCCAACGATGAAGCCCTAACCTTAACAAAACTAATAACGGAAAGTCTAAATTTGAAAAATGTTCTTGAGGCTGTTATTCTTTACAGTGCAAGCCTCTCATCATTCTTAAAAATAGCGTCTCACAAGGAAATATCTTTTGTGTGGCGCGATAACACGCCTTCTTCGTTCAAAAAAGAGCCCTTCAGCGTTCACATGAGGGGCGGCGTCGGAGCCACGCCATCATGCGTGACATGAACAAGAACAGCAAGATTACAATATGAGAAGACACGGTTGCAACGACAGAGTGATGATGTTGAAGTCGACAACTGGAAAAGACTTAGGAGTTAATGTCGACAATGAGTTGAAATATTCTAAGCATATTGAAGCTCAAGTTAATAAAGCCAGTGAACGACTTAGACTGATCAGACGCTCTTACGAGTTCCTAGATGCAGAAGAAATGAAGCTGTTGTTTGTCGCTGTCGTGCGTCCGAATCTAGAGTTTGCAAACGCCGTGTAGTCACCAAAATTAGAAAAGGACAAATATTTAGGCGAGAGTATTCAAAGACGTGCAACAAGGATAATTCTGGGATTAAAAGGCATGCTTAATGAAGAAAGATTCAAGAGTATGAAACTTACAAGCCTCTATTATCGACGTCTGCGCGGTGATCTCAGTGAATATCAGGGGACACGGCTATAAACTAAAAAAACTGCGCTGCAACTTATCCACGCGACAACATTTTTCCTCGCTTCGAATCACCGACATGTGGAACAGCCTCTTCGACTACATCGTTGGCGCTCCGAGTATGAACGCGTTCAAGAACAGACTAGATAAAGCTATGGAGAAATTTATGTTCAGACTTGAATTGCCTAGCACCATATCGAACCCGGTCACAGAAAATTGTCCCACATTGAATAAATTTCGTCTCTAACATGACATATATTTTTTTGTTTTCGACATTTATTGTAACTACTGATGTTTCATTCTAAAATAAATAATTACCATCAGTTGATATCTGTATATTATTGGACCAGTTCAATATATAATATAAGCATACGCCCCTAAAACGAATATGTAAGAACCTGTAAGACCTATAAAAGGACCGCACCTATAAGAATACGCTGCACCTAAAATGTGACAAAAGATCTTGAAAACGCAAACGAGCGGGAGTGAAAAGTATCACGGCATCGAGTCAAAGTTAAATTATTTATATAGCCGCGCAGTTCCTAGCGCACCCCGAAGCAGCGGCAAAATTCCCGAGCCGTCGGGAGTGCGGAGTGCTGCCGCCGCACCGCGCGCGGTTGACAAGAAGTGACTGCCTGTAAATATGGAAACTAAGTTTGAGAAAATGATGTGAATCTTGCCAGAACCAGAGTTCTGGAAGCTATAAAAGTAATTCAATCATTTAAACAATATTGCGCACGACAACCACCTTTTTGAAGTTCACGTGTGGTAAAAGCATGAGTGATCACAACGTGTGGGTATAGACCTATGAAGCTGCAAGTAGAAGGCCGACCGGCATGTCACTCCAAACAGGGCACTGCGACCCACCTCTACCGCAGTAGGCTTTTATAGAGTCCCGCCGACGACGCGTAGGGATCAGCAGGAGACGTTCTCAGCACGCGGCTCGCCGTCGGGTGCACGCGGGTCCACGGAGTGCCACCTCACTGACGGGGTCGTCCGGAGAGAAGCTAGCCGGTCCCCATCTTCATCTCACGATCGAACCAACAACTACGTAGTAATCCGTACACGAAGAGAAGGGAGGGCGAGAAAGGTGTCTTCTTATGGTGGTGGTTGGCGATGAACTGAACTGAGCCGGCTGGTAGGGCTGAAATCTCGAGTTTGCGGGATAACCTCTATACGGCGAGATATAGTGGGTGCAGTTCGACACGTTAAATGGCGATATTTCCGTGGGAATGGATTTAAATTTAGATACAGGTAAACATTGTGGTCACTTAGGGCTTTACTATAAAAATGGAACTAATGACCTTAGTTTGCAACAAAAGAAGGCACGAAAATTTGTTTATGTGGTAATGGCACGCACGCGCTGGTGAACATCCAAAAATGAAAAGAAACTGACTTGAACTTCTTCACGTACAACCCAGTTAAAATTTAAGGCCGTGGCGCGGTTGTTTATCGGCGTGGAGGGCGATTATGAGCGCACAACGGCAGATTGGCCGCTTCTCCCAAATCTCGGCGATATTGCGCTCGTCGGCGGGAGGCGATAGACGGGCCGCTCTGCGACCATCGGCGATAATTTGCGCGAGACTTTAAGGTTGTTTACAAACGAGGGGCCGCCTGCTACTTACGACCATGTTTCGGCTGCTATATACATATAATCGATTCCTCAATCGAAAACGTACGTGCGTAATTTGGTGTTTGAACCTAAACTTAAACTTTGACATCCACTCCTGTTGAACAAAAGACCGTTGATGATATCGTCACAGAAAATTGTCCCACATTGAATAAATTTCGTCTCTAACATGACATATATTTTTTTGTTTTCGACATTTATTGTAACTACTGATGTTTCATTCTAAAATAAATAATACCCATCAGTTGACATCTGTATATTATTGGACAAGTTCAATATATAATATAAGCATACGCCCCTAAAACGGATATGTAAGAACCTGTAAGACCTATATGAGGACCGAACCTATAAGAATACGCTGCACCTAAAATGTGACAAAAGATCTTGAAAACGCAAACGAGCGGGAGTGAAAAGAATCACGGCATCGAATCAAAGTTAAATTATTTATATAGCCGCGCAGTTCCTAGCGCACCCCGAAGCAGCGGCAAAATTCCCGAGCCGTCGGGAGTGTCGGAGTGCTGCCGCCGCACCGCGCGCGGTTGACAAGAAGTGACTGCCTGCAAATATGGAAATTAATTTTGAGAAAATTATGTGAATCTTGCCAGAGCCAGAGTTCTGGAAGCTATAAAAGTAATTCAATCATTTGAACAATATTGCGCACGACAACCACCTTTTTGAAGTTCACGTGTGGTAAAAGCAGCCGACCGGCATGTCACTCCAAACAGGGCACTGCGACCCACCTCTACCGCAGTAGGCTTTTATAGAGTCCCGCCGACGGCGTGAAGGGATCAGCAGGAGACGTAATCAGCCCGCGGCTCGCCGTCGGGTGCACGCGGGTCCACGGAGTGCCACCTCACTGACGGGGTCGTCCGGAGAGAAGCTAGTCGGTCCCCATCTTCATCTCACGATCGAACCAACAACTACGGAGTAATCCGTACACGAAGAGAAGGGAGGGCGAGAAAGGCGTCTTATTTTGGTGGTGGTTGGCGATGAACTGAACTGGGCCGGCTGGTAGGGCTGAAATCTCGAGGTTGCGGGATAACCTCTATATGGCGAGATATAGTGGGTGCAGTTCGACACGTTAAATGGCGATAACACCGTGGGAATGGATTTAAATTTAGATACAGGTAAACATTGTGGCCACTTAGGGCTTTACTATAAAAATGGAACTAATGACCTTAGTTTGCAACAAAAGAAGGCAGGAAAATTTGTTTATGTGGTAATGGCACGCACGCGCTGGTGAACATCCAAAAAACGCAAAGAAACTGACTTGAACTTCATCACGTATAATGTAGCTTTTTTATTGAAGCTTTGGAAAGACCTTCAACCAAAACATTTAAGCTCGTAGCGCTTTATAGTCTCTTCCTGTCTATTAAATTATTAGTGGCTCCACACGCACATATTTTGGTACAGTTCGGCAGGCATTTTTATACGAGTTCGATCGACATTTTGGTATTATATTATTATACCAAACAAATTTGTTATAACTATATTTTGATTGATATTGGCATAGGTTGGCAGGCATTTTCACATCAAGTTCAGACGTTGCTTGGGATTGATTATATATCTTTAATTAGAAAATCCCGCTGTTTGAATATAAGCTCAGAAATATTCGTAAAAGAAAAACCTCATTATACTAACACATAGAACTCCCATTCACTCCTCCTTTCTATATCTTCATTATTTTATCGGTGACATGAGAATGCATCACTCGACAATAACTTGAATTTGATAATTCCATTTACAGGAAAGAAATTATAAAATATTTATTGAAGGAGAAGCTATTCTTTAACTTACACACCAAATGACAACACTTACACATGGAACATTAACTTACTAATAATGACACTAACTTACACATGGAACGGTCATTTACCTGCCTTTACACCTCTATTCTTCTCAAGAGGTTGTCGCATACGCGCAGATTTCAACGAACTAACAATTTGATGGCAATGGAAAGCAGTTTGCTGAGCTGCGACTGGCAAAGTAGCACTCCAGTTATACAATCTCTCAAACTTTTCACTTAAGCTCCATGGGCCTTCCTGCCGCCAAAATTTAGTTACATTTAAACGAAAGCAAAATTTTCGACCATATTTTCAATCAGGTGCGCAGACATAGGTACATGAATACTGATGACATGATGCATATTTAGGGATGACTAATGTAGATACAAGTCGATGATCACAAAAAATTTTCTCCCTCTGAACTTTGAATACATTTCGTCTCTAACATTATTTATATATATTTTTGCATGTTTGCATGAATTACAATTATTGATGTTTCAATCGAAAACATATTATGGCTCTAATGTCTTCGCTTATTATGAATTATTTCTACATAATTCAGAGTAAATTATATTTTACGATGGTCTCCGGTGTTCCTTACTTATGGAATTTATGAAAAAAATGGTTTTAATTTACTGAAGAGTTCCTAATGTTAATCACACCGATGTTGAACGAACCTTAACAAAACTTATAACGGAAAGTCTGAATTTTAAAAATGTTCTCGGGGCTATTATTCTTCACTATGCATGCCTCTCATTCATTCATATTCAGTTATTATCATTCATCGTCGACGTCAGACGTGCGGTACAAAGCTGACGGTGATGTCAGACGTGAGGTACCCAACTGACGGTGACGTCAGACGTGCGGTACCCAACTGACGGTGACGTCAGACGTGCGGTACCCAGCTGAGGGTGACGTTAGACGTGCGGTACCCAGCTGACGGTGACGTCAGACGTGCGGTACCCAGCTGACGGTGACGTCAGACGTCCAGTACCCAGCTGATGGTGACGTCAGACATGCGGTACCCAGCTGACGGTGACGTCAGACGTGCGGTACCCAGCTGACGGTTCGTGCGGTACCCAGCTGACGGCGACGTCAGACGTGAGGTACCCAGCTGACGGTGACGTCAGACGTGCGGTACCCAGCTGACGGTGACGTCAGACGTGAGGTACCCAGCTGACGGTGACGTCAGAGGTGAGGTACACAGCTGACGGAGACGTCAGACGGGCGGCACCCAGCTGACGGTGACGTCAGAGATAATGTCAGGAGGTTACAAGCGCACGTTTAATAGTTCTTTAATTTGAGGCCACAGGCCACAGAGGTCGCATTACGATGATAGTTTATGGTAACGTTGTCATGTCACCTTAATTATGAGCCACCATCGATATCACTATTAATCATAATTAATTAATAGGGGCCCAGTGGTAACCTTAACAGGGTGGCCCAGTGATTAAAGTTCAGAGTACCAGGATTGGAGCAGAGAGTTGCGGGTTTAATCCCAACTACCTGCGACAATTTCTGGTCAGAATCGGGCGGTCAGGAGGCCGGGCGGTCAAGCACAGCAGAAGTGCAGCAGTGAGTTGCGAGTTTCTGTGATTTTCTTCGCAACAAGCTGTTTAATAGTTTTTTACATGAAGTTTAGCATGTTTAATAGTTCTTTAACTTGAGGCCACAGGCCACAGAGTACGCAATACGGTGTAACGCAGGTGAAGTCATGTGATACGTGAAACTGGTAAACTGGTCCAACAATATACAGATGTCAACTGACAGATGTCAATTTTTGTCAACAGATGTCAACTGACATGTCAATTTTTGTACCATAATAATAAATGATCTAGGATTTTTTCTCTATGAAATTTTTTTGCTCAGGGAAAAAGTTTTTTGCTCTAGGATTCTTTTTTTCTCTAGGAAAAGATTTTTCCTAGGATTTTTTCACTGTAGGACAATTTTTTTGCTCTAGTAAAAGTTTTGCTTGTGCTCTAGGAAAATTTTCTCTAGCCGAACCGTGTTAAGTGCGTTTCATTTTAATGACCATCTATAAACATTCTATATTTATATAACTATTCCCTCTCTGGAAACATATTAATAAACTCTGCTTGTTACAATTGCCTCTGACATTACCGCCCCGGATGTTGTTGTCTCTGTCTTAATTGTTTTAATTAATTATAATTAATTAAGCATCTCAATATAATTAATTTAATCACTTTTACCGCCAGTCTCAAGTCGGTGACTTGAATTTGTCAATTTAAAGACTTTCAACTGCTGGTTTTTAATGTTGATTAAAAACCTGATTATGTAAGTGTGTTTCAATGCATATTTGGTTTTAATTAATAAAATATTCTGCTTAATTAAACCGATTGTGTTGTTTGTATTTTTCTTTTTCCATGTCCATTGAAGATGCTTCAGGATAATTTTATCAATTCTAATAGGCTTGCTTATAATTGTAGGCTATATTGTATAATATAGTCTATAATCTATATTGACTATAATGGTACAGTGGTATCAAGTTGTCACTATTCATCGGTTTCATTGATTTTTTTTCCACTACGCTTCACTGTCTGGCATAGATTATCAATGTCTGTGAAATAGTTAGCCATTATCACTTCTTTATAGAGACTATATATTTATCACGCGTACGAGTGATTTGATTACGTTAATAAAAACGGAAATTTATTTTAACATTCCATGGTCCTATTGATTCTTAGTCATAGCAAAATCTACCGCTGTTGGAAATAGGAAGTCGTCTAATTAAATCAAGGAAAGATCCTCGCCATGGGTTTATAGAATTTATTAATAAGCGTAAATTAAGAAGCATAAATAGAAGCCGCTGTTAAAATAAGAACTAGCAAATTGTCCTAAAATTTCTATCACCTGATAGGTTATATGTTTGTCTAGGCGTGTAAAATGACAGCTTCTCCATGTAAAATTTTTTAAACACACAAATATGACATAAGTAAAACAAGTGCATGACCACGAAATATCAATACAATTTATTCGTCTTTAATCTGAATCGAGGATTATCACAAAATAAGCAAGTTTGTCCTGATAAACGAAAACAGAAAACCACGATTACGGGAAACTAATTTAAAAAGCAACCCGTACGTGAGGTAGCTCAACATTAGCTTAATGTCAGTTTTCCTGCACCGGTGCCACTACATGTTATGTTTTATATCGTAATACCAATTTAAAACTGGTCGATATTAAAATACTTAGCCTGAAAGACGGTTAGTAGATCCTGCTTCAGTTCTGGATTAGCCTGGAAAGATCGGGTTCATAAGGCCGGATCCCTTGTGGAATCGTCACGAAAAGTACATAAATCGGCATCAGGGCATGGGCCTATTTCTTCAGTGCCGACACTTCTATTCTATTCTAACTCTGGACAGTTTCTGTAGCCGTACATCATAAGGCCCCATCATTGTTCATGGACAACCTCACCATAAACTATCCTCACAATGTGTCCTCAGTGGCCTGTGGCTCAAATTAAAGAACTATTAAACGTGCGCTTGAAACCTACTGACATCATCTCTGACGTCACCGTCAGCTGGGTACCTCACGTCCGACGTCGACAATGAATGATAATAAATGAATAAGAATGAATGCGAGGCTTGCATAGTGAAGAATAACAATAACAGCCTCGAGAATATTTTTGAAATTTATACTTTCCGTATTAGTTTTGATAAGGATCGGGCCACATCGGTGAGATTAATAACATGAGGGAACTTCTCTGTAAAGTGTAACAAAATTGTTTATAAATTCCATGAATAAGAATACAGTAGACTATTGTAAAATCCAATTTGCTCTGAATTACTTGTGAAAAATTAAAATTTAACGAAGATTTGAGAGCCTAAATTAGTTTTCGAATGAAACATCAGTAATTAAAGTGAAGTCAACAATAAAAAAATATATATATGTTAAAGACGAAATGTGTTCCATGTTCATAGTGAGAAAAATTTCTGTACAATGTCGATCAGTATCTACATTAGTTACACTTAAAATTGCGCCACGTCATCAGTGTCCATGGACATATGTCGGCACACTTACAGTGAAATTGGCTGCATAAAGTAATAAAAAATGCTATAATCTGTTTTTGGAGGCTATAAGGAGATCAGAACTTTAACGAACAGGTGGACAGTTGGAGTTAGCTGGCCATACACTTGTTTAACTTATTTCATATCTGTGTATAAAAATGTTATAGTGAGATGCTGTTATTTTTTACGCCTCGAAAAATATATAACCTATCAAGTGATAGAGATTCTAGGACAAGTTGCTAGACCATATTTCAACAGCGGCTTTGTTTATGCTCCTCAATTTACGTAAAATAAATTCTAGAAGCCAAGGGTGCGGCATTTTTTTTATTTAATTAGATGACTACCTATTTCAAACAGCGGTAGATTTTTCTATGACTAAGAAGCAATAGGACGATATATTATTAAACTAAATTTTCGTTTTTTATTGTCGAATCCCAATCGCACGTATACGTAATAAATATAATTTCTCAATAAAGAAGTGATAAGGCTAACAATTTCACAGACATTGAAATTTTTTGCCAAACAGTGAAGGTATTTTTTACTCTAGTGAAAGTTGAGATATTTTTGCCTGGCGAGCGAGATACGAGTTCAAAATAATACGTCACTAAGATTTAATTTAATCCTATTTTCTATGGTAACTTTAACTCGCTCTATACTTATTTTTTATCTAAATTCTTGAACAAAATACAGATTTCGTATACAATTCAATTTTCGTGTTGAGATTCTTATATATAAAGTTATTCGTGCCCTCGAATGTCGTGCCCTCGAATTCACACACTCGTGTCCTTGTTTCGCTGAAATTCTCACTTCTAAGATTGCTGAAGCTATTTGGTTTCTCGTAAACTAATACATAAACCCTTATCAAGCATCCAAAAATTCAGAGTTCGTTTATTTCCGTCATCTATGCATGTTCTACAGCGGTCATACAGATTACTTATGTCTGGCACTTATTGAGAGTTTTTACGTGTTCAGTAACAATGGTATATGTATGAGCCTTTGGATCCTGTTATGAATATGAAGCTTAGGATATGAATGTTTATAAAACGCAATGTAGTTCTGATCTTGGATAGTAATTCTCAGAAAAATGTTTACCTAATTTGTTTGTATTATTTGAATTAACCTTGTTAGGAAAACAAATAAATTCTTGTACAATCAGTTATGTCTAGGCCCTAGGGTGTTTATGCTGAATAAGATCCGAGACTACGTTCACCAGGGAGGAAGATTAGTAAGTTTGAAAGAAACTGACTTGAACTTCATCACGTACAAAGTAGCTTTTTTAATGAAGCTTCGGAAAGACCTTCAACCAAAACATTTAAGCTCGTAGCGCTTTATAGTCTCTTCCTGTCTATTAAATTCTTAGTGGCACCGCACGCACATATTTTGGTATAGTTCGGCAGGCATTTTCATCCGAGTTCAATTGACATTTTGGTATTATATTACTATAACAAACTATTATTATAATCTCAAACATATATAATATTAATATATTCTGATTGATATTGGTATAGTCTGACAGGCATTTTCCTACGAGTTCAGACGTTGCTTGGGATTGATTATATATCATTAATTAGAAAACCCCGTTGTTTGAATAAAATTTCAAAAATGTAAATAAAAAACATCTTTATACTAACTCACAGAACTCCCATTCACTCCTTTCTCCATCCCCAGTATTTGTTTACCAGTTCGAATTGCGGAAATAAAATGCATTTTATTACTTACTATTGTATATAGCAGGTTAGCCTGGCGTTGCCGAATAACTTCTATTTGAAAATTCCATTTATAGGAATGAAATTATAAAATGTTTATTGAAGGAAAAGCTATTCAAACTCACACATGGAACGGTCATTTAGCTGCCTTTACTCCTCTATGCGTCTAAGAGGTTGTCGCATACGCGCAGATTTCAACGAATTAACAATTTGCTGGCAATGAAAAACAGTTGGCTGAGCTGCGTCCGGCACAGTCGCACACGTAAATTATATAAACTTTCAAACTTCTCGTTTAAGTTCTGTATGGGCCTTTCGGCCACCAAAAATATGTATCAAAAATTAAAAGATGCCAATCCAAACGGCGACTGTGAGCCGACAGACGTAGATGTATACTGATAACATGGCGCGACTTCAGGTATGACTAATGTAGATACGAGTCGATGATGCACAGAAAATTGTCCCACTTGAATTGTGAATACATTTCGTCTCTAACATTAAATATATATTTTTTTATTGTTTGTATGTATTTCAACTGCTGATGTTTCATTCGAAAACTAATTATGGCTCTAATGTCTTCGTTTATTTTGAATAATTTTTACATAATTCAGAGTAAATTATATTTTACGATGGTCTCCAGTGTTCCTTATTTATGGAATTTATGAAAATTGTTTCACTTTACTGAATTGTTCCCTAATGTTAATCACACCGATGAGCCCGAACATTAACAAAACTAATAACGGAAAGTCTAAATTTAAAAAATATTCTCGAGGCTGTTATTCTTCACTATGCAAGCCTCTCATTCATTTATTAACATTCATCTTCGGCATCAGACGTGCGGTACCCAGCTGACGGTGACGTCAGACGTGCGGTACCCAGCTGACGGTGACGTCAGACGTGCGGTTCCCAGCTGACGGTGACATCAGACGTGCGGTACCCAGCTGACGGTGACGTCAGACGTGCGGTACCCAGCTGACGGTGACGTCAGACGTGCGGTACCCAGCTGACGGTGACGTCAGACGTGCGGTACCCAGCTGACGGTGACGTATGAGATGATGTCAGGAGGTTACGAGCGCACGTTTATTAGTTCTTTAATTTGAGGCCACAGGCCACAGAGGATGAGTTACGATGATAATTTATGGTAACGTTGTCATGTCACCATAATTATGAGCCACCATCCATGTCACTATTAATTATAATTAATTAATGAGGGCCAAGTGGTATCTTACATGATGGCCCAGTGGCTACAGTTCAGAGCACTAGGATTGGAGCAGAGGGTTGCGGGTTTGATCCCAACTACCTGCGAAAATTTCTGGTCAGAATCGGCGAGGAGGCCGGGCGGTTAAGCGCAGCAGAATTATAGCAGTGAGTTGCGAGTTCGAGAACGCAACAAGCTGTGAATGTTCTGTGATGTTAAGAATCGGCGAGAGTCCTACGGCCTAATAAACGCTGATACCGCTGTATGTATGTACAAGATGATGGGAGCCTCATGCTCTACGGTTACAGAAACTGTCCAGAGTTGGCTCATTCAGAACTCAAGAAGGATCTACTAACCGTCCTTCAGGCTCAGTATTTTAATATCCATCAGTTTTAAATTGGAATTACGATATAAAACTAAACATGTTGTGGCACCGGTGCACAAAGACTGACATTAGGTAAATGTTAAGCAAATTCACGTACGGGTTGCTGTTTAAATTAGTTTACCGCACTCGATGTTTTCTGTTTCTATTTATTAGGACAAACATTCTTATTTTGTGATAATCATCGATTCGTATGAAAGATGAGTGATGTCCATTGATATTTCGTGGCCATGCACTTGTTTTACTTATGTCATATCTGCGTGTTTAAAAAATGTTATATTGAGATGCTATTATTTTATACGCCTCGAAAAATATATAACTAATCATGTGATTGAGATTCTTGGACGACAAATTGCTAGTCTTTATTTCCACAGCGGCTCTACTTGTGCTTTTTTTTATTTAATTAGAACACTTTCTATTTCAAACAGTGTTAGATTTTGCTATGTGTATGAAGCAATAGGACGATGAAATGTTAAACTAGATCTTCGTTTTTATTAGCGCATCCCAATCACCGTATGCGTAATAAATATGTTCTAATCACAGAAAATTTCCCCACTTTGAACACATTTCGTCTCTAACATTAAATATATATATTTTTTAATTTGAAGACTTAACAATTACAATTTAATTTAAACAATTTAATTTGAACAATATAATTTAACAATTGAAAAGGACTTAGGAGTTAATATCGACAATGAGTTGAAATATTCTAAGCATATAGAAACTCATGTTAATAAAGCCAATAAACGACTTGGACTGATCAGACGCTCTTACGAGTACATAGATGCTGAAGCGATGAAGCTGTTGTTGGTCGCTGTCGTGCGCCCTAACCTAGAGTTTGGAAACGTCGTATGGTCACCGAAACTTGAAAGGGACAAAAATTTAATAGAGAGTGTTCAAAGACGTGCAACAAGGATAATTCCGGGCTTGAAAGGCAAGTCCTATGAGGAAAGATTAAAGATTATGAAGCTTCCAAGTCTCAGTTATCGACGTCTGCGTGGGGACCTCAATGAAGTATACAAGTATACTACCTATAAGATAAGACTTATAAGAACCGCACCTATATACGAATACGCTGCACCTAAAATGTGACAAAAGAAGGCAGGGAAATTTGTTTATGTTGTAATGGCACGCACGCGCTGGTGAACGTCCAAAAACGCAAAGAAACTGAGTTGAACTTCATCACGTACAAAGTAGCTTTTTTAATGAAGCTTTAAAAAGACCTTCAACCAAAACATTTAAAGCTCGTACGGCTTTATAGTCTCTTTTTGTCTATTAAATTCTTAGTGGCACCGCACGCTTATATTTTGGTATAGTTCGGCAGGCATTTTTATACGAGTTCGCTTGACATTTTGGTATTATATTATTATACCAAACTATTATTATTATACCAAACAAATATATTATAATTATGATTTGATTGATATTGGTATAGTTTGGCAGTCATTTTTATACGAGTTCAGACGTTTCTGATGATTGATTATATATCTTTAATTAGAAAACCACGTTGTTTCGAAAAAAATTTCAAAAATGTAAATCAAAGAAAAACCTCTTTCCACTAACTCGTACAACTCACATTCACTCTTCATTTCTCAGTATTTATTATATACGCGATCGATCGGTGGCAAGAGAATGCATTTTATTATTAACTATAATATAGCGGGTTAGCCTGGCGTTGCCGAATAATTTCTATTTGATAATTCCATTTATAGGAATGAAATTATAAAATGTTTATTGAAGGAAGACCGATTTTAACCTACTCACGGAACGGTCATTTACCTGCCTCTACTCCTCTATTCTTCTCAAAAGGTTGTCGCATACGCGCAGATTTAAATGAATTAACAATTTGCTGGCAATAAAAAGCAGTAGGCTGAGCTGCGACCGGCACAGTAGCCACGCATGTTATACACCCTTTCAACATTCTCCCTCAAGTTCTATGGGCCTTTCGGCCAGCAAAAATATATTTTACGCGATTTACTGCAGGGGGAGCCGCACAATAAAACATGTAGTGCGCCGACACAGGTCCATGGATACTGATGACGTGGCGTAATTCTAGGTATGATTAATGTAGACACGAGTCGATGTTGCACAGAAAATTTCTCCACTTTGAATTTTGAACACATTTCGTCTTTAACATAAAATATATATGTTTTTATTCTTGACTTGTATTTAAACTACTGATGTTTCATTCGAAAACTAATTATAGCTCTCAGGTCTTCATTTATTTTGAATTATTTTTACATACTTCAGAGTAAACTATATTTTGCGAGGGTCTGAAGAAGAGGGTTGGTTTTCTCTACTACTTTTTCAAATTTCACAGCAGCCATCCCTCTTCCTTAAAGTTATTTGAGCACGTACCGTGGGGGGTTGGAGTAAAGACTGTGAAGCTCAGATAGTTTATTGGAGTTGAAGAACTAAGACGCCGACCAACACCTGTCCGCGTTGCAAGGTTGTTAGAATAAACATGACATGAACACAATGGAATAACGAGATCAAAAGAATTAAGCAAACCCACACGGTGAAATAGTTATGACAGTTACATTGAAATATTTTATTGAATTATAAGAATTGAATTCTAGTTAAGAACTTAGCATCTTACCCCTTACCAGATGTTCACCTAACGACGTCGTCCAGAAAATAGCGCTTAGCGATTGGCTAATATTTACCCGCTGGCGCGGTCTAGAAGAATTCACAATATTTAATTGTACAAATTGAAAATAATAAATAATATACTAGCGGTTTCAGCGTTTATTAGACCGTAGGCCTGTCGCCGATTCTCAACATCGCAGAATATTCACAGCATTTTGAGGTCTCGAACTCGCAACTCACTGCTACAATTCTGCTGTGCTTAACCGCCTGGCCTCCTTGCCGATTCTGACCAGAAACTGGCGCACAGAGCTGGGATCGAACCCGCGCCTCTCTAGTGCGTCAATCTTGGTACTCTGAACTTTAACCACTGGGCCACCCTGCCCAGTGTTAAATGGAAATAATTTCCTCGTTCACTGAATTTTAATCAGTCAGAAATTACGCGAGTGTTAATTTATTCGTGTACAAGAATTGACAAGACTTAATGACCGAATATTTTATAATTATTTAATAGTGAAATGATGAAATGCGAAATAAGCAATCGCGTTCAAGGTAATGAAGTTACATGTAGTTACAGAGATTTATGATTGCCGAGTTTCAACGTTTAATAAAATTAATTACGACATTGACAAGAAATTATTATTGATAGTGCGAGTTATGAATACGAGTCGCTGCAGGTCTCCTGTGTTCCTCATTCCTTGAATTTATAAAAAATTTCGTTTCACTTTACTGAAGAGTTCCCTAATGTTAATCTCACCGATGTTGCCTGAACCTTAACAAAACGAATAACGGAAAATCTAAATTTTAAAAATGTTCTCGAGGCTATTATTCTTCACTATGCAAGCCTCTCATTCAATCTTATTCATTTATTATCATTCATCGTCGACGTCAGACGTGCGGTACCCAGCTGACGGTGACGCCAGAGATGATTTCAGGACTCAGGAGGTTACAAGCGCGCGTTTATTAGTACTGGATTTTGAGGCCACAGGCCACTGAGGACACATTGTGAGGATAGTTTATATTAACGTTCTCATGTCATTGTAATTATTAGCCACCATCCATGTTACCATTAATTATAATTAATTAATGGAGTCCAAGTGGTACCTAAAGGGTTGCCCAGTGATCACAGTTGAAAGTACCAGGATTGGAGCAGAGAGGTGCGGGTTTGATCCCAGCTACCTGCTACATTTTCTGATCAGAATCGGCGAGGAGGCCGGGCGGTTAAGCACAGCAGAATTGTAGCAGTGAGTTGTGAGTTCGAGACCGCAACAAGCTGTGAATGTTCTGTTATGTTTAGAATCAGAGACAGGCCTACGGCCTAATAAACGCTGAAACCGCTTTATGTATGTACAAGATGATCGGGCCTTATGCTGTACGGTTACAGAAACTGTCATTTCATTCAGAAAACAGGCAGAAACTGGCTCATTCAGAACTCTAGCAGGATCTACTTACCGTCCTTCAGGCTCAGTATTTTAATATTGACCAGTTTTAAATTGGTATTACGATATAAAACTAAACATGTAGTGGCACCGGTGCACGAAAACTGACATTAGGCAAATGTTGAGTTACCTCACGTACGGGTCGCTTTTTAAGTTAGTTGCCCGAACCTATGGTTTTCTATTTCCATTCATTTGGGTAAACTTGTCTATTTTGTGATAATTGTAGATTCTCGGTAAAGATGAGTAAATTGTATTGATATTTCGTGTTTATATATATGTTTACCTATGTTATATCTGTGTGTATAAAAATGTTATATAGAGCTGCTTACCGTAATTAAATATTAGTCCTAGCGTTTCTTAATAAAAGACTTTCTCATCATCAAATGTATCCATATTTATTATGTTGGATCTGAGTTAATATTGAAATCTAAAACGAACTAATTAATCCGAAACCGTGTTTGCTAGAAATAAGGATAATATCATGGGAATATATTGCACGTCAGACTTATTGAAGCTTCCCAAGAACGAAAGTAGTTAGGTGTTTAATGACGTCATGAATAACATAACAATTACCGTGACACTTGCCTGCAAAAATCTTATTATAACGCTTTCCATATTGCGGTATTGATACTGTAGCGACCATGTATATACGTTTCCTCAAGTTTCCCCCGCAACTCATGTCCTGGAATTGTTGCTAGCCTATTATAATTTAGCGGAGTTGCCCATCAACTCTAACTCAATATCATTATTCATGTTATTGCCTTAAATATCACAGTTAGTTATGAACTGGGAATGAAATACAGTTAAATGTAAATTATCTTTGCACTTATAATATCAACACAGACCTAGAATATTGCAACATTGAGTAATTTTAGTAGTCCTAATCATTTACACATCTGTAATGGAAAGCGTAATGTGGTCTCCAGAAATACTACCAGTATATTTCAAGTCTGATTGTGTTTAATTCCGAAATACGAAATATAGCAATGCGGTAGCGGAGTCTGTTCTCTGATTTACACGCCTTAGCTGTAAGACTGGGCGTTTGATACAACCTATATATATAACGTTGGGCACGAGTCCCAGACTTTCAGGGGCTCGATACCGCGACGCTAGCATTCCCACGTCTTACAATGCAATTTGGAGGAGAGCTGCATTTTTAATATTCAATTAAAGTTTGTATAAACTCACAGTTCACACATGAGCACCCGAATTTCAATTATTAAACTGGGTTAAATCAAGAGAAATTTTAGATCATAAAACATAATTGAAAAGAAAAATTTTACGATCAAGATGTGCAATCATCGCCAATATTTCTACCACTAGAGCATACATAATCAAATGTTGCGAGCCTGGATAAATTTATTGAACAGACTAACTCTACTTAACTGAGTAAACCCCCCTCATCAGCTTATATATTGTACTTCGAATATAATCAGTGCTTATTCATTTATCAAAATAATAATCCATTGAAAGTGTTGTCGTGTAAGTGACGCAACATTGAAGGAAGAAGTTTTGCCGTGTACAGCGTGACCGTCTCAAGGACATTTAGGCAAGCCAGTCCATTCCACATGACCACCCGCGTTACACTCGCAGCACGAACGCGTCACCAACAAAACACGCTGCCTTAATCGGGCCCAGGCATCCACGGTAGCGTCACAACTGTACAATACTCTTATAAGTTTATAATGGACCTATGGATCAATTAAACAATGAAAGAATGTCATGTTTGCCGAAGATGCATGCCGGTAGTTCATGGAAAACTTCGCAGTCCTGAATTTTTAACGCAATTCGTCAGTATTATAAATAAGAAATCAATATAATCGGTAACTTTTATAGACTCTGCAAATTTTCGATTCAAAGTGCTTGCAAATAATTGTTGGTACGATTTCATATAATCGATCGTGAAAAAACGTCGCAAAGATTTTATTTAATCTTATTTTCTGTGGTAACTTTGACTCGCTCTATACTTATTTTTTTTCATTTAAATTCTTGTACATAATACAAATTTCGTATACAATTTAATTTTCTTGTTGAGATTCTTATATATAAAGTTACTCGTGCTCTCGAATGTCGTGCCCTCGAATGTCGCGCCCTTGAATGTCGTGCCCTCGAATGTCGTGCCCTCGAATGTCGTGCCCTCGAATGTCGTGCCCTCGAATGTCGTGCCCTCGAATGTCGTGCCCTCTAATTCGCACCCCCGTGTCCTTGCTTCGCAGATATTCTCACTTATAAGATTGTTATGCTTCTTCCAGCTTCAAAAATGCTTCTAGAAGCCAGTAGGTTTCTCGTTAACTAATACATAAACCCTTATCACGCTTCCAAAAATTCAGAGTTCGTTTATTTCAGTCATCTAAACTTATACTATAGAAGGTTATGCAGATTACTTATGTCTGGCACTTATTAAGAGTTTTATCGTGTTCAGTAGCACTGGTATATGTATGAGACTTCTGATCTATTTAAGGATTTTCAATTTAGTAAGAACTTGTTAATATAATGCAATATAGTTCTGATCTTAGATTGTAATTCATAGAATTATGTTATAATAGGCCTAATTTGTTTTTATAATTATTTTATTTAACCTTGTTAGGAATAATAATAAATTCTAGTACATATAATCAGTAATGTCTAGGGTGCTTATGCTAAATAAGATCCGAGACTTCGTTCTTCAGGGAGAATGGTTGGTAAATTTGATTAATATAAGCTTGTATTCACAATTTACTTAATGTTTTGCTCGCCAAAAGCTTGTAAATAATTTTAGACGCGGCTGCAGAATTTTGGAACCGGGCTATTAGGTTGCGCTACGCATGACTGCAATATAATTACCATCAGTTGACATCTGTATATTATTGGACCAGTTTAATATATAATATAAGACTACGCACCTAACGAATATATAAGAACCTATAAGATAATATCTATAAGAACCGCACCTATAAGAATACGTTGCACCTAAAATGTGACAAAAGAAGGCAGGAAAATTTGTTTATGTTGTAATGGCACGCACTCGCTGGTGAACGTCCAAAAACGCAAAGAAACTGACTTGAACTTCATCACGTACAAAGTAGCTTTTTTTAATGAAGCTTTGAAAAGACCTTCACACAAAACATTTAAGCTCGTAGCGCTTTATAGTCTCTTCCTGTCTATTAAATTCTTAGTGGCACCGCACGCTAATATTTTGGTATAGTTCGGCAGGCATTTTCATATCAAGTTCAGACGTTGCTTGGGATTGATTATAATCTTTAATTAGAAAATCCCGCTGTTTGAATAAAATTTCAGAAATGTTCATAAAAGAAAGACCTCTTTATACTAACACATAGAACTGCCATTCACTCCTCCTTTCTATATCTTCAGTATTTTATCGGTGACATGAGAATGCATTTTATTCCCCTACTCGACAATAACTTGAACTTGATAATTCCATCGACAGGAAAGAAATTATAAAATGTTTATTGAAGGGAAAGCTATTCTTTAACTTACGCACCAAATGACAACACTTACACATGGAACACTAACTTACTAACAATGGCACTAACTTGCACAGGGAACGGTCATTAACCTGCCTTTACTCCTCTATTCTTCTCAGGAGGTTGTCGCATACGCGCAGATTTCAACGAATTAACAATATGCTGGTAATGAAAAGCAGTTGGCCGAGCTGCGACTGGCACAGTAGCACTCGCAAGTTATACAATCTCTCAAACTTTTCGCATAAGCTCCATGGGCCTTTCGGCTTTCAAAATTTATTTACAGGTATATTTTTAACATGAAATAATCTCTAAAATCTGGGGCAGGTCCGCCGACATAGGTACATGAATACTGATGACATGGCGCGTTTTTAGGGATGACTAATGTAGATATTAGTCGATGAACTTTAAATACATTTCGTCTCTATCCATATATATGTTTTTGATTGTTTGCATGAATTTTGATTACTGATTTTCCATTCGAAAACAAATTATGGCTCTAATGTCTTCGTTTATTATGAATTATTTTTACATAATTCAGAGTAAATTATATTCTACGATGGTCTCCGGTATTCTTTATCGTCGACGTCAGACGTTCATTCATCGTCGACGTCAGACGTGCGGTACCCAGCTGACGGTGACGTTAGAGATGATGACAGGAGGTTACAAGTGATCGTTTTACCCTCTACCGCCTGACATGAGTAACCGAAGCAATATTAGCAGTAATATGAGTGATTATTAGCAATAATCACTCATATTACTAATATAATATAATAATATAATAATAATATAATATTGGTAACCGGAGCAATAGTGTCACAAGCCTCCTCCCCAAAAAGGATACGTTCTAGTGAGCGCAAAATGACTTGCACTGATGGTTGCCGCCACGTACAACATTAATATGTTCTCTGTTGCGTACAAACGTCTTCAGGTTAATACGCTCAAAAGTTTACGTATAATTTAAGTTGAAAGTTATGTTCCCGGAAAGTGACGTACTGCGGTAGAGGCTTGATAGTTTTGATAGGGTTTTGAGGCCACAGGCAACTGATGACACATTACGATGATAGTTTACAGTGACGTTGTCCATGTACAATGATGGAGCCCTATGCTGTACGGTTACAGAAACTGTCCAGAATTGGCTCATTCAGAACTCAAGCAGGTTCTCTTAACCGTCTTGCACGCTCAGTATGTTATAATTGACCAATTTTATATTGGTATTGCGATATAAAACAAAATATGTAGTGGCACCGTGCACGAAAACTGACATTAAGCAAACGTTAAGCAACCTCACGTACGGGATACTTTTTACAACACTTCTCTTTAACTTCACTTCTTATAAGTTAGTTTCCCATTCTCGTTGTTTTCTGTTTTCATTTATCCGGGCGAACTTGTCTATTTTGTGATAATCATCGATTCGTATGAAAGATGAGTGAAGTGCATTGATATTTCGTGGCCATGCACTTATTTCACTTATGTCATATCTGTGTGTATGAAAAATGTTATATTGAGTTTATTTGAGTAACTATATGTTATATTGAGTTACTGTTATTTTAAACGCCTCGAAAAAAATATATAACCTGTTAAGTGATGGAGATTCTAGGACGACAAGTTGCTAGTTCATATTTTAACTGTTGCTTCTTGTTATGCTTCTTAATTTACGTTAATTAAATAAATTCTATAAACCCAGGGTGAGGACATTTTTTATTAAATTAGATGACATCATATTCCAAAAAATGGTAGATTTTGCTGTGACTAGAAGCAATAGGAAGATGAAATGTTAAATTAAATTTATTTATTGACGTAACCAAATCAATCGTTTGCGTAATAAATATATTGTCTCAATTAAATATTGATAATGGCTAACAATTTCAGCGACATTGAAAATTTTTGCCAGACAGTGAAGAAATTTTTTAGCATAGTGAAATTTATTTTTATAAACCGACGAATAGTGAATATTTGAGACCACTGGATAATTGTAGCATAACATAGTGATGTCGGCGCTAAAGTGTAGGCCTGATGTGGCCTGTCGCCGATTCTTTTCCTTTTCGTGCCTTGTTCATAGATCTAAACTCGTGTCATTTGACCGGATCTTTTCATGACTGGCGATAGTTTGAAGTAGCTACTAGACTTCCACCGGGTTCGATAAGGAGCTAGGCATTTCAAATCTGAACATATATTTTTCCATTGTTTTATCTAGTCCGTTCTTGAACGCGTTCATACTTGGAGGGCCAACGATGTCATCGGGGAGGCTGTTCCACATGTCGGTGATTCGAAGCGAGAAGAAATGTCAATATAGACAATATTATACAACATAGTCCTCAATTGTACGCAATGTTATTCCTTCCAGAAGCTGATATCGTCCGTAGACTATATTATACAATATTGCCTATAATTATACGTAATGCTAAACCTACCTGAACATCATGAAGCATCTGCAATGAACATGAAAATTAAATAATACAAAAAAACACTGGAAAGGATTAAGCAGAATATTTTATTAATTTTAACCAAATATGCATTTAAACACACTTACATAATCAGGTTTATAATCAACATTAAAAACCAGCAGTTGAAAGTCTTCAAATTGACAAATTCAAGTCACCGACGTGAGACTGGCGATAAAAGTGATGAAATTAATTATATTGAAATGCCTAATTAATTATAATTTATTAAAACAATTAAGACCGAGACAACAACATCCAGGGCGGTAATGTCAGAGGCAATTGTAACAAGCAGAGTTTATTAATATATTTCTAGAGGGGGAAATGTTCTTTATAAAAAATATAGAGTATTTCCAGATGGTCAATAAAATGGAACGCACTTAACACGGTTCGGCAAGAGAAAATTTTCATAGAGCACAAGCAAAACTTTTGATTGAGGAAAAAAATTGTCCTACAGTAAAAAAAAATCCTAGGAAAAATCTTCTCCTAGAGAAAACAAAGAATCCTAGAGCAAAAAAATTTCCTGGAGCAAAATAATTTTCACAGAGAAAAAATCCCAGAGCATTTATTATTATGGTACAAAATTCCATCAGTTGACATCTGTATATTATTGGACCAGTTTACCAGTTTCATGTATCACATGACTCCACCTGCGTTACACTCGCAGCACGAACGCGTCACCAACAAAACACGCTGCCTTCGGGCAACCCAGGCATCCACGATAGCGTCACAGCTGCGCAATACTTTAATAAGTTTATAATGGACCTATGGAACTATTAAACAATGAAAGAATGCCATGTCTGCCGAAGATGCATGCCGGTAGTGCATGGAAAACTTCGCAGTCCTGAACTTTTAACGCAATTCGTCAGTATTATTAACGAAAATATTATGGCGGGAAAATCAAAATAACAGTCTCAAATATATGATGTTTAATATATCCGTATAGAGAATCAAAACCCGCGGACGGTTTTGACGATGCGCAAATCCCGCCAACTTTCGTTCAATGAAACAGCCGATCGATGGATCGTAGGTGGATGACGTCTGGGACGAAGTTCCCGCGCCACCTTCCAAACGAAATTAATCAATTAGGCACTTAACGATGATGATAATCATTGTGTACGTGCAATATCGGGGCATGGTTTAACACGCGCACAAATCTATGAAATTAATCGTTTCATCAAATATATAAATCTATTTAAATCCTTTCTAAATCAGTTTTTATCAATTTTATCAATTTCATCGGCTCTTCATCTTTATTGTAAGTCAAGGCCGTGAAGCGGCTAAAGATCCCTAGACCCAAACACCGTCCTTGACAATAAATTGCGCATTTCAAGTTGCCGGACTTACAGCGCATGGTCAGTGGGACAAGCTCCGATGGTTGGTAGGGCAGTAGGCTCAGGGTACAGGGCGCAGAAGTCACAGATCCCGGACCGGCAGGTGTAGAGGAGACTTAGAGGCTCATCATGAATCCGTGGAGGCAGAGTTTAACAATTGAACACTTGACCAGACGTTGTGTGTTCCGAAGCCATCAGGCTCCCACCCTGATCACTCCAGTCTTATCGCCGACCTCTTCTCTGGGCTGTTAAACGATGAAAAATCCTCCTCCTATTGCCTCGACAGTGTTGTCATCGCAGCCGAGGCCCTGCTTTTTCTTCATGAGAAAGTCAAAGAAGCACGGACAACAAATGATATGAACAATTCAAAGACAAGCAGGCGTTTGGGTCGTATGGACTATAGTTGAATTTTAAGGCTGCCTAAAGATTTATACTAACAATTACGTTCCAACTGAAGTAAATTCCATTTCTTCAAATATCACATTATTTGACAATTATAAATAAAAAATCGCTTTAACCGGTAACTTTTATAGACTCTGCAGGTGTTCGATTCAAAGTGCTTGCAAATAATTGTTGGTACGATATCATATAATCGACCGCGCATAAACGTCGCAAAGATTTAATTTAATCTTATTTTCTATGGTAACTTTGACTCGCTCTATACATATTTTTTTCATTTAAATTCTTGTACATAATACAAATTTCGTATACAATTTAATTTTCGTGTTAAGATTCTTACATATAAAGTTATTCGTGCCCTCGAATGTCGTGCCCTCGAATGTCGTGCCCTCGAATGTCGTGCCCTCGGTCGTGCCCTCGAATGTCGTGCCCTCGAATGTCGTGCCCTCGAATGTCGTGCCCTCGAATGTCGTGCCCTCGAATGTCGTGCCCTCGAATGTCGTGCCCTCGAATGTCGTGCCCTCGAATGTCGTGCCCTCGAATGTCGTGCCCTTGAATGTCGTGCCCTCAAATGTCGTGCCCTCGAATGTCGTGCCCTCGAATGTCGTGCCCTCGAATGTCGTGCCCTCGAATGTCGTGCCCTCGAATGTCGTGCCCTCTAATTCGCACCCTCGTGTCCTTGTTTCGCTGAGATTCTCACTTCTAAGATTGCTGAAGCCATTTGGTTTCTCGTAAACTAATACATAAACCCTTATCAAGCATCCAAAAATTCAGAGTTCGTTTATTTCCGTCATCTAAACTTGTTCTACAGCGGTCATACAGATTACTTTTGTCTGGCACTTATTGATAGTTTTTACGTGTTCAGTAACACTGGTATATGTATGCGACTTTGGATCCTGTGAAGAATATTAACCATGTGATATGCATGTTAATGAAACGCAATGTAGTTCTGATCTTGGATTGTAATTCTCAGTAAAATGTTACAATAGACCTAATTTGTTTGTATTATTTTAATTAACCTTGATAGGACAACATATACATTCCTGTACATTTATTCAGTTATGTCTAGGCCCTAGGATGTTTATGCTAATAAGATCCGAGTTTACGTTCACCAGGGAGGAAGACTAGTAAGTTTGATTTTTATGAGTTTAAATTTACAATAAACTTAATGTTTTGTTTACCATAAGCTGCTAACTACTTATATGAACGCGGCTGCAGAATTTTGGAACCGGGCTATTGGTTGCGCTACGCAAGACTGCAATATAATTACCATCAGTTGACATCTGTATATTATTGGACCAGTTTAATATATCATATATGAATACGCACCTAAAACGAATATATAAGAACCTATAAGATAAGACTTATAAGAACCGCACCTATAAGAATACGCTGCACCTAAAATGTGACAAAAGAAGGCAGGAAAATTTGTTTATGTTGTAATGGCGCGCACGCGCTGGTGAACGTCCAAAAACGCAAAGAAACTGAGTTGAACTTCATCACGTACAAAGTAGCTTTTTTAATGAAGCTTTGAAAAGACCTTCACACAAAACATTTAAGCTCGTAGCGCTTTATAGTCTCTTCCTGTCTATTGAATTCTTAGTGGCACCGCACGCACATATTTTTGTATAGTTCGGCAACCATTTTTATGCGAGTTCGATTGACATTTTGGTATTATATTATTATACCAAACTATTATTATTCTACCAATCATATCTATTATAATTATAATTTGATTGATATTGGTATGGTTTGACATGCATTTTTATACGAGTTCAGACGTTGCTTGGGATTGATTATATATCTTTAATTAGATAACCCCGTGGTTTAGATAAAATTTCAAAAATGTAAATAAAAAAATTCTCTTTATACTAACTCATAGAATTCCTTTCTCCATCCTCAGTATTTACTATATACGAGTTCGATCGGTGGCAAGAGAATGCATTTTATAACTAACTGTGAGATTGTTTTCTCAAGGTCCAATAAACAAAAGATCTTTACAAGTCTAATTATCCTAACTATTAAGCAGAGAGGCGCATAAGAGTTATCTGAGGGTAATAATGAGAGTAGCGACGTAATGAGAAGAGTCGCGAGAGGAGAAGGACTCCGCTGTGCCCTAGAGGACGAAGAACAATACTTACAATTAACACCAATGAATAAATAATCTGACTATATTAGCACGATATAACCTTCACAAATAACAAATATAGAAAGCAATAGTTAACCTCGTCCAACTCATATCTTAGAGTCGTGCTCTGCAGCCTAAGTAGCTCAGACCACCTCGCAGGGACATACAGGACGAAGTGCTTCTAATTCTATGACTAGGCTCAAAGAAAGGTTGCATGCCTGTCAGTAGTACGGAATGGGCTTACAATACTACACATCCCCCCTTCTCAAGCAGAGTTCTCACCAGAACTTGGATACCTGGTGAAAACATCCGCAAGAAAGTTTTCTTTACCTTTATCATACTCTATATCAAATGAGTAATTTTGCAATGATAATGCCCAGCGCATTCTACGAGATGTAAGACACTTGTTCTCATTTAGCCACATCAATGGAGCGTGATCACTCCGCTCAATAAATTTACTACCGTATAAATAATCATGAAATTTTTCAATTGCCCACTTAATAGCTAAACATTCTAATTCTATTATCGCGTAATTCTTCTCGGCGTCTTTCAGCTTTCTACCAATACATGAAATTGGTTTGTCTTCGCCATCACATCTTTGCCACAGAACAGCTCCTAATCCTAACGTCGAGGCATCGGTTTGGACAACAAATGTAGCACCTGGCGTAGGAATGTACAATGGAAGTTCCCTTCTAAACATGACACGCTGTTTGCAATTCTTCCGTCCAGACAATCTTATCGGGGCAGCACTTTCTCAAGGTATCATTTAAAGGTGCTGCATATGTGGCTAAGTTTGGCGCAAATTTTCTATAAAAGTTTATCAATCCTTAGAATGAACGCATGTCTTTCTTTACTATGGGTCGTGGAAAGTTTTTAACGGCCTCCAATTTCTCCTCATCCACTCTCATCTTGCCTCTACCTACCACAACACCTAGAAATTTAACTTTTGCATTAGCAAAACTACATTTCGAACGATTAAGCGTAAGTCCTGCTGTTGGGGATTGAACTGATAACGAATTTGTGATTTTGAGTTAGAAAGAGTTAAACGTGACCTTGTCCAAACTAATAAAGCGGATTCAGTATCGTGTGCGCCGTGGATGTGTAAGGTACGTCTTGTGTTGATAGGATTTGATGAATAAAGTGA
>NW_025936439.1:14814-16387 GCF_000764305.2 Hyalella azteca | reverse complement strand
AGATAAGGTCAATGTCATGGCCTGCAAATAGTCCGGATCTTAATCCAATTGAAAATCTTTGGTGGAAGTTGAAGAAAATGGTCCATGACAAGGCTCCAACCTGCAAAGCTGATCTGGCAACAGCAATCAGAGAAAGTTGGAGGCAGATTGATGAAGAATACCGTTTGTCACTCATTAAGTCCATGCCTCAGAGACTGCAAGCTGTTATATAAGACAGAGGTGGTGCAACAAAATACTAGTGATGTGTGGGAGCGTTCTTTTGTTGTTCATGATTCCATAATTTTTTCCTCAGAATTAAGTGATTCCATATTTTTTTCCCTCTGCTTGGTCTAAAAAAAACCGTTACTGACTGCACAATTTTTTTTCTTGATTTCTTATAGTGTTTCTTAAAACCAGAAAGTTGCCATTTAAAATGACTTTAGTTTTGTGTCATGTCTGTGATCTGCTTTTTTTCTACTAAGTTAAACAACTGAATGAACATCCTCCGAGGCCGGTGATTCCATAATTTTTGCCAGGGGTTGTAGGTATTCTCTAGTCGAATTAACGCTGAAATATCCTCCATTCTGGACGTTCAAATCACGCTGAAAACTAATTTAGAAGGAAAACAGCCACAGCGTCATTTTTACAAGGTAATTTTGCCGTAAATATACAACAATGAATGCTACTCATATCACATTGATAACTCATTAAGTTGAAGCAGAATGAAAAATTGTCAAAAAGAAATTCTCAATCAAAACAATTGCCAAGAATTACATACTGGTCGATGGCGCTTTGTCGGGGTAGCCAGGAGAGACGACCACTGCACCAGAGGTTGAGATGACGGAAGTGTACGGGGAGAACTGCTTTATCAGAGCATCTGTGTTTAAATGCAAGAGTTCAGCGACGATAATGTAAACGATTGATCAAAATTGTTTGCAAGGTGATGCGTCTATCATGTCTGCATCAGATCAAAGTTTATTGAAAGTCGAGAATTTATTTTCATGGCCGCTTGATCATCTACTTTCTGTAACATCCAAATATAAGATAGGTGTTAAAGATATCCCAGCAGTTGCCTGTCAAACCATTAGAGCCTGGCTTCGAGTCACAGCAGAGAATAATAAAATGAAACAGGAAAATACGAGTATCACTGTGATAGAAATAACGGATATACTGATGATCAATTCCACCGAAGCGTAAACACAATTTCCCAGCCCAAGAAAGGTGAAGACTCGTAGCGATGCATTTACAGACTTGTAGCGATGATGACTATAACCTATACGCAAGAGCTCGAAATCAAGCTAAAGAAAGCTGTCGCACCGCAGTAAAAACCCTCGAAAAAATATTGCTAATAAAATACTTGAAAAAAAAAACCTTTTTAAAAAAACCACGTTTTTCTTGTGGACTAAAAAGTAGAAAATAAATTATGGCTCGCCCCAAAAAACGTGTGTCGGGCAGATTTGTGAGTTAAAGCGAAAAGCACACAACACACGAATTTTGGAAATTTGATGGTGAACGTACAGCCCGACCCACGTTTTTTAGGGTAGGCCGCAATTTATTTTCTACTTTTTAGTCCACAAGAAAAACGTGGTTTTTT
>NW_025936439.1:0-14625 GCF_000764305.2 Hyalella azteca | reverse complement strand
AGATGTGTATGAGAGACAGCCCTGATAGCATCGTTGACGCTCCGAGTATGAACGCCTTCAAGAACAGACTAGACGAAGCTATGCAGGAGCATATGTTCAGTCTTAAAATGCGTAGCAAATTACGGACCAGGCAATAAGTTCAGCAGCAATCTCAATAAATCGTCAGTTATGGAAAGACCGGGTTCCGAAGGCCAAGACCGGGTTCCAAAGGCCGGATCCCTTGTGCATCAAGTCGCAAAAAATTCAAGAATCGGAAATAGGCCATGGGCTTATTTCTTCAGTGCCGACACTTCTATTCTATTCTATTCTATTCTAAGAGGACAACCAGCAATAAAATCGCTGGAGAAAAAGTGATTCCATCTAATAGAGTAACTAATTTTTTAAATATATATTTTTTTAGATTCGTAATATGTTCACCGCTGTTGACCAGAATGACGATCATTCAAAAATCAACCTAATGAAAATATCTCACGGATAAAACAGTTTAAAAAGTATATCATTAACCGCCCAAACAGTGGTACGCGCATCCTACTTGTACATGCGGGCCTTTCAAGTAGTAAGCAACTACTTACAGTTTCATAAAAGATTTCTAGTTAGTACTATTTATTTAAAATTTCAAAAATGCTCATAATGGAATTCAACATGAGCTGACAACGGTCAGAAACATTAAACATACGCCACATTAAAATATGTTTTTAGTGTTCACTTCAAATGAGAGATAACTCATCCCAGTGTTCACTTCCCATAAACTTGAACCAATTGAAACTACACTAAATATTATGAGCCAATTAATATATGTAGCATTGGTGCAGTAGGGGCGACTGATCAGGACCTCTGAATGGTATTCGATCACAATAATTTTGGGAACTATCGCGTTACACTTATTCTTATTAATAGTATTATGCCTCACCTCTATAGCTCATGACGAGATTCTCACACTTGTCGCCAGACGTGCCCAGTGGACACGCGCAGCTGCAGTCCTTCTGCGTGTAGCCGCCGTTCTTGCAGGGTTCAGACTTTTGCTTGCAGGCCTTCAACCAGCCGACTTTAAGAAGAGATGAATAAATGAATGTGAATGAAAAAATGAATGTGAAATACAAGAAAGTGAATTAATACATGAAAACGTGACCTTATCAACCATGCATGGTGTTCAACAGGCCTAACCTATACAGCTGTGCTTGGTGTTCAACAGGTCTCGCCTGTGCAGTTTTGTACATGGTATTCAACAGGCCTCACCTGTGCATTTGTACATGGTGTTCATGAGCTTGGCGTTCCAGTGCGTAATTTTATCGCCATCTCCCATGAGAATTTGAAAACGAACATCTTTAGCGAGCATCACGCGTTTGTCGTCTATGCCAAAACTCTGTAGGAGTTAAAGGCAGAGTGAAAATTACTTAAGACAGCATGTAAGAAAATGCTTAGCAACAGTACATATATATAAATTTATTGCCAAAAATAAATAAATAACTTAACCTGGCTGGACCTAGCCCCTCTAGAAAGGCCTCTAGCAACGTATAAAGAAGGGTTTTATTCACACCTAACCCTAACTCTAACCATAACCTAACGAGGTTGGCGTTTTTTTTATGTCCGGCAGTGTAGTTCATTTATTTTTGCGCCCAATTTTTAAATACGAACTAATTGCAGAGTACACAATCCGACGCGATTTTGTCCGGGTTTCTATCCCATGTCAGGTAATGTTACCGATTGTTTCCGGTTATTGTTAGACTTATATACCTCTTATATATATATATATATAAGATATATAATTGGGGTATAAGGTATAAGAGGTATTTGTCACTCGCATCTGATCCTACAATCAGTTAGTGTGTGCCTCGCCCCCCGCTGATTCTTTTGGGTCCAAAATTGTGCATGTATGACTCACCCGGTCGTGGTACTGCATGAGAGAGTAGTAGTCGTACGGGACTTCGAAGTTGATGGTCGGAAATTTATCGTAATTGTTTTCCATGCCAGGCTTAATGTTAGCCATGTACACAATGATGTTGTCGTCCCTGAAAATAAAATCTCAATAAATTACGTGTACTTGAGCAACACAACCTATACCATATAATCGATATGGAATATTATTAAAAAACATCGATAGTGTTTGCCATCGCTCACACTTTTTAGAGTTCATACAGAAAATAATTTTATGATAAATGAAGTTTTCAATACTTTTAAATAGAATTAAAATACATTAATTTCTGGGATTTGTCTTCCAATAAGATTCGAATTTAAACTCGTGACTATGTCAGATATTCAAGATTCAGCACATGTTTGATTCAATAATTTAAATGCAATTGAATTGAAGTTGATCAATAAAATTGTGAAGTAATAAAAAGAAAATGCGCGTCTGCCTCACTCAGAATTAACATCAAAACAAGCGAATAATAAAATAACGAAAAAATTATAGTGCCAAAATGTATTGCCAAAGATAGAGTTCATTCTGAAAGACATCCACGAAAATGTGAAGTACAAGTAATTGTTCAATCAGTGTAGTAGTGAAGTGAGTTTGTGGTAACATACTTTCGTGTGCGAGATTTTTCGTTGCGTCTTTTATAGGTTTTGACTTAAATTGAGCAATGAGAAGCTTGACATGGAATCTCAGTGAGCGAAGATTGAGAGTCAATGAATTCAGTGGAAATCAGTGACATGAATGGTGAAAGAAAACAAAGCGTAGTAGTGGCACTTTTTAAGGCATCTAATTTTAAGCCTGCGTTTACTAGGTATTATTGTTTTTGATGACGCTTTAATTATTATCTGCCCTATTTTACTAGCTCTTGACTTGTTTTCAACTTGTCTGCTAATCATACATTTTGCCTTTAGCATATATGATTGCATTAGCCTAAGCTAATGAGGGCTGGATAGAGAAGGAAATGCTATCCGAAAATACTAGAAATACAAGATGACCGTTGATGAGGATCCAGAGAGTACCGCTTCCGATAGTTAATAGTATAGATTTTATAGTGAAGGTAACTCAGTTAAAGGTTTACGTGCAAGGTGACTTTTATAATCTTAGGCTTCAAATGACATTTTTATTCCTTCTGTTCAACCAGTTATTTTATTCTTGGAAGAAAATCAGGGACACTTCATGAATAGGCGATAGGGCGGATTAGGCCTAACGTTCAACGCCGACTCCCATTATACACATACTGCTCTTTTTTATAATGCCGTGTTGAGTTTCACGCATAACGCGACCAGAATGAACTTTGAAAACAAACAGTCACATTAAATAATATCATAATTAAGGATAAAGTACATGGGAACTATGTACTTTATCCTTAATTAAACTATGTATAATGGGAACTTTCCGGCGATTGTGGCCCCAAATTTTTTTTGTCGCGCGACGACAGAAAGGCTGACAGAAAAGGCGTCTATGTGACTGGCAGCGGATATCTTCCGCTGCCAGTCAGCGGAAAGAAAAGAATATATTCTTTTAATTGTGCCAAAAGACCTGCGATGTTGCGCCCAAAAGCAGTGCAGTACGTTTTTCATCAAGCTTCGAGGGAACAAAATTTCGTGGTTGTCATTGTCTAAGATTGAATGGATTATGTATTTATTACGTTTTTATTAGAGAGAATCTAACGTGACTTCAACCAAATCAGTCAATTTAGTTTAGTATTGTATTTGCCGTCAATGTTTTAGTATTGTATTTGCCGTATTGTATTTGTATATTTTATTTGCCGTCAAGTCCTCGTGTAAATTAAAATAAGCGAATACAGTGAATGTTTGGTAATAAGTTAATTGAAATGTTGGTCATGCGTGTATATTTCGTAACTCCACACCTCACATCACGTAATCGTTCATACACCCTCACAAACCTGTCACTGCGAGCCTGTTCGTGCTTCATCCCCAATGCGTGGCCGATCTCGTGAGTTGGTCCTCTTTCCTGTGAATAAAGCATCATAAACTCACTGTTATTATTAAAGAACTGTCATTATATTGGACTTTTGGCTAAGCTTTGATGAGCAGATAAATTATTTAAATGCATTATACATTCAATAAATCACTCACTTTACGATACAATGATAAACATCATAGTTCAGGACTCACGTTCATTTGCAGTTTGCACGATATTTAATAAGCAGTACTTGCTTATTAAATATTACTCATTAAAATGACAAAACTGGGCTATGTTCAAATTGGTACACATTTGCTATTATTAGTAAATAATTACCTAGCTTATGAAATAACGTAACTGGATTCTAATCCGATAGTCAAGTCATAAATTTTCTTTCTGCACTCCTCATATTCAACAAAATATATGATAACTAAATGCTGAATTGTAGATTTAATGTCATGAAACAAAGTTTGCGTATAGTCTTACAATCATTTGAAAGTGATTTTAATTTCAAAAATGAAACGGTCTCCATGCAAGAACTATCTTCAATTATAATTTTTCAAATATCAACCTATTCTCATACTGGGACCGTTATTGCTTTTATATTTAACCTTCAACCCACAATTTAGACAATGCCACTAAAGTTGCCACTTTACTCGCATTATAATTACAAGTGTTATATCGATAACAGTTGAAATATTCGAAACATGTACTTAAAAGAATCGATAATTCATCATTCACCGAGGCACGTACTGGGCAATTTGCGAGGCTGACTTTTGTAGGTTTGCCCTTCCTGTGGCCTACGTCGGCGTAACAGGATTTATCGAGCCAAATCTTCATGTACTCGGCGCGCTCATCAGACTCTGTCATCTTGGAGAACTTGATGCACGTCTTGGCCTCCCAGGCAGCGATCGCCAGGTTTGCAGCAGTCGTGTTCACTCCCGCTGCCGAGTCAAAGTTAAAAAAGGTTTAAAACTGTTTTAACATGACAAATATTGGGCTTATTCATCCACCGTGAATGTTATAGATAATTGAATGCTCAGTAACACTTTAGTATTTTATTTCAGTTTGTCAAGTTATGGTGTTTGAGTTTGTATGTTTGGAGCCTGAATAGAAAGTTTTGTGCTTAAAATAGTACGTAAATAAGAGTTTGCTTCAAAATGAGGGTTTGTCCATAACCGTCTTTACATATTGTCGGACTGTTCAATTTCGAAATTGTTAATTGGATTTGGGTTGAACAGATTCAGGGAGGCGTAATTCAAAATGATTTGGGACAAATAATTATCAAATTTCATTCATTTTTTCCTGGGCAGCGTAGCATTTGCCTGCTACTTTAATGCGATGAAAAAAATTAAAGAGGACATCAAAACAAAAGTCAATGCAGTTGATTTTAAACGCATTAAGCTCGTAATGACTTACGATCCGATATTTTGTAGAAAATTTTCACAACTCCGTTCTTTTTTGGCCAAAGACTTTCCATTGACGCCAAATTTTTATCAAGAAAACTGTTCCATTGCTCCGCAGAATACAACATGTCGTCTATCAGGACGGATCCGTCTGCTCGGCGTTGCACATCCTGGAAAACATTTTAAAATTAAATAAAGTGCATCGTTATAATGAAATGAAATATATTTCATTTGCCTGTAAAAATCGCAGTAGTACTGTGTGAAGTTTGCGAAAGTGCACCACTAATTCGGGCTACAATAAATTCAGCTGATTCTATATCATAGCATATGTTTCTAAATGAATATATGTACTAATGCTCGAATACTGTATTTCTTAAAATACGGTAGCATTGCAAGTGACAGGTATTTTTTAGGGACATCTTACTTATATCTAGTGAAGAATTTTCGCACATATTTATCATGTTTATTAATGGTTTCTTTAAAACATTACGCAATTATTTTTCAAAGAGCATATTTCCATGATTTCCACACAAATTTTCCAGCTCTGAATGTGAAATTAATCCCTCGGAAGTTTTTCATTAATGGACAGTTTGAACGTGAAGCAATATTCACCACTTAACTTTCAACGCAGTCAATGTACATTAATTTATTCGTTGCTGAGTTTAGTTGAAACGATTTTTATTGCATGTCGTTCTTCTCCGTAGCTCAACTCATTGCCATAAACATAAACATGAAAAAGACTTTAGGTGAGATGAGTCACGGGTCAGAAAACTTTTTGTGACCGTGAATACGATGCAATACCGGAATATTATGATATGAAGAATTATTGCCATTTGTACGACAGATTGAGTGATTTACTTTGAAATGCTGGTCAAATAATTGTTGGGTGGCGAGCCGGGTGGCAGGTTGAACCTAAATTTTGGCTGGTGCATTCCAGGCCGTGTATAGGTTGTCAAAGTCAGTGAAAAAGCAACTACAATAATGTATATTCATGTTGAGCCTCTATATGCGATTTGAATCCCTAACTTCAAGATAAGCACACAATAAAATGAAATATCTTATAGTAACAGCCGTAAACAGTGACGACACAGAAATTGTAACAACCGTACGAATGAACGACACGGCCGTCAATATGCAAAGTCATCATCACTACAGTAAAAATTCTGCTTGAAGGAAGAAAAGTTCACTCCGGAAAGAAGACCATCACGTTATTGCACATTTGTAAGTAACCAATTTTTTATCTAACGCTGGCGAGAGCTGACGTTTCCGTTAAATATAAAGTCTTTTCTGTTATTACTTATAATTGAATTGTACTAAAATTATGCCTTAAATTCTGGGGCAGACAATCAATAAAGGCATTGGACCTCAGAGCTCACCTTGACCAGCTGACAAGAGAAGACGTCTCACTATGATGACGTCTGATCGCACTCTCCATATATACTGTGTGGATGGGGAGGTGAAGTGAGGATGGGGAGAATGAAGTGTACAAATATGATCCCAGATAATTTACTGTAAAAGAAATAAAACAAGACAAATGAATATGAGAATGATTTTAAGTAAAACGGAACTTCGACGAGTAATGAAAAGAAGGGAACGGAAGAGTGGCGTGCCGCCACTCTTGAATAGAAGAAATTGAGTTACTAGAAGTCATTTTTATTTAATTCAATTAACATAAATTTTTTATTTGTATAATTTGAAATATTAACATTTTTTGCCATTCACCAGATATTTATATTGGAATGCTAATTTTTCATCAACAGGATAACGTAAACTCGTCCGATCTTAATTAAAGACAATAAAATTATTTACAAATATATCCTCTCTACGAAATTGTCTAAGAAAACACCATACACCTTAGTTAGGTTTATTTTTCAAGTGAAAAAATGTTCAAGTTAAAACGGTAAACTCAATCAAAAATCAAAATTAATCCCTGCAACGTTTGTAAGGACAGTACTTTTGACTCATATGACTATCAAATAGTCTATAAATACCAAGAGAATATTTGCAAACTTTGTAATGAATTTCAATCACTTTGGCAGACTCTCAATATTTATTGCTAACGATTAGATCACTAGTTGAAGGCTGTACGAATAACAATTAATGCTCAAAATGCGGCCGCTTACCAGCCCGAACTTCAGAGAGATCTTTGACTTGTATGATGCCTATAAATTACAAATGAGAATTACCAAAACAATTTTCCCAAAACTTGATTTTACTGCAAGTATTAGCTTGCACTCTTTTGTTTAGTCTTAATTTACATCCAGTTCTTACATAAATAATTTTTTGCACCACGTGCTGGCTTGTACGGTAACATGGGGCAGTGAGCCCACTGCGGGTCATGGGCCCATAGCGGGTTTCTCGCTAAGTATGGCAGATATTGGTCCGTGTTCTCTACCGCCGGTCGCCAGTTTCACTGGGATGAAGTGTACGGATTTACGTTTTGCTAAGTGTTTGCGTTATTAAGTTGTTTGTGAATAACTGTTTTAGCCCAGATAAAAATTTTTTTGTTGCTAAATAAAACTGTTTTCGATTACTGTAGAGTGTAGATGAAGTTTTTGAAAGTACTGTGAATTATATTTTGAAAGTAATATTTAAAGGGATAATTTTGAGATCAAGTTTAGAATATTAGCTTTTAAAATAAAATGTTGACACGATATAAATTGAAATGAAACCTTAGCGGGGCAACGGGCCCACGCGTGTCACGGGGCAAAGCGCCCATGTTGAAGTCATGTGTTATACATCATTAGATTTGTCTCAATGACCTTTTCAAAACTATGACTAGCTTTTTGAATTACAAATTACATTTCATATTGCATGAATTTTTTATTTGTCGCCTCAAGGCAGCAGGTTTAGTTTCTAGTTATGCGTGTTTATGACCCCTTATCGAGTTATTGACTCTTGCCTTGCCAAAAGTTGATTTCAATATATTTCAAGTCAAAGATATATATTTTTATGTCAATGAAATATTTTTCTTCACGTCAGTGATAGATTTTTTAAGCCAAAAGTACATTTTTTTAAGTTAAGGATATGATTTTTCGAGTTGTTAATAATTGTATGAATGTCATATTTTTTATTACAATTTTCTAATTTTTAACTGTAAAGTGTTGTTTTATCATTTATAAACGAAAAATATGCAATTGTGGTAAAGGGACCAAGGGTGGGCGCCTTGCCCCAAGCCCATGGGCCCATTGCCCCAGGGGTGGGGCAATGGGCCCATTTGGCACTTTTTACAAAATAGTGTTTCATTAAAAATTGAATAAACATATAGGCGTCTAATTCACATCATACATTCCTCATTAGTTGTACCTTCAAACAAAACAAAGACCCACCTAGTATCAATTAAAACTTCATCAAAAATTTAGTTAAAAAAAGGGGGGCGCGTTGCCCCATGTTGCCCTATGCAAATTTGCGAGTTCGTATGTTACAAACTTTTCGGACCTTTCGTGAGAGTTTTAATTTAAAGATAAATTCAAAATGACGCCATATATATTTGGAATTTAAGAAATACGCAATATTGAGCTCATAGATTATTTATGATTTATTCGGAAAAGATATTACAAATGGCTGAATATTTCGAAATTATGTTGAGACTGGTCAATAATGAATAATTCTTCTTGAAATTTTATCGTTCCACCAGGATGATCAGAAATTATATGTTATAAAACTCAATTCAAATAACTTCCACTCATCTTCCTTAGCAATCAAAGTATGAAAGCAATTAACGATGCAATACCTGTAGTTATTAGACACTGATGCATACGGTAAAACTGACGAATGTGTATTTGAGAACTGAAGAACAATACACGTTAAGGTCTTCTGTTTAGATAGATCAATGTTTATAATGAACATTTCTAAATAATCATTCTATTCCAGTGATGTTTTGAACTACTTATTATGAGGTGCGTATATTGTATCACTACTCGATCGTGTATTCGATAATTATGAATTTTCTCTAAAAAATGTTCAAAAATATTTTGAGAAAAGCATTTCTAGCCACTAAATTTCGAAAACTTTTTAAATATTACTGTCATATTCGATGTGAGCTTGCAAAATTTATTCATCGTAATTATGAGTCACAGTAGTACAGATTTTGCAAAAGAAATTTCATTGGAGAGGCTTAAATTTCTAGACACGTGTTTCTTCAGAAATTGGACTGCTGTCTGGCAGCTAGTTTGCTTCTCCTACACCTCTTGTATGTAATAAATATTGGAGGTAAACGTGGTGAAACATCGCATCGATGTACAGTTATCACTCTGTCAAGGTACCAATCATTTGCACTAAGATTTCGTGCTGATAAATATTGTCGACACCACACACCCACGGGATCATCTTGATTGTTTTGTGCCAATACGCCACGTTTTATAGTATCTATGCTAAGATTATGTTGACGTACAACTCATTTTAAATTCGATTTCTTGAAATGTATGCGAAATTATGGTCGTTCGTACAGTCTATCAATTGAACATTTGTTTTTCCAATACGAAAAAAGTGAGCGTAATCAAAATCTTGTTCCAGACTTAAGGTGTATGCAAAGCTCGGAAACCTTTTGGCAAAAAAGGTGTTCATTGGAACGTAAAAGCATTAAACCGAAGTTAGTGTTCCAGTTTTTAATTGTCCCGGTTGTCTTGTTTCCAAAGTCTTTGGTCTTTGCAGTTATTGTTCTGTTTTTTCTTTGTCAATAACTCCATCGTTAGAGAATCTCGTCATTCTTTTTTATGTGTTAGGACGAAAGATTTATGTATGATGGGAGTCAATAGAACCTGGATTTCTGTGCCGCCGAGATTTCTAGCTGTGTGTGCAACAAGATAATGGAATATTTTCCCACACAACACTGGCCCTGCCGTCTATTTGAACGTAGAGATTAGAAGTCAAATGGCAGATGTTCCATCACTTGAGTCAAGATGATGACTAAGAACGCAAGTTCCATGCGAGCCATCTGTTGGACTGTTGGAAATTAAGATGTGACACACTGAGTAGTAACCTGTTAATTCAGAGTTATTTTGTAGTAAAAATTTAAATCAGTTGGACTTCTATTTTAATTTTTAACTAAACGTTAATTCACATATTTCAAAAGATTTGCATTCATAAAAGAACTCAATTATTTAAATTTGATTCTTTGACTTCGTTTCCGAAATTACGATGCCAAATTAAATGCAATAGAAATCTGATGCCGCTAAAAATTTCTACACATTTGAATTCTACACATTAAATTTAACTCAATTCTCAATCATGACTACGCCGACTACTTCAATCATTAATCTTCAATTCAAAACTTTTTTATCTTTTTCATCTGAAACTTTGACGTCTGCGTTTTCACACGGATGTGTCTTATCTTTATATTGAGCTTAAAGGTAGACGAACTCTCAAATTTTGAGGCCAAAATTACAATAAATTTCATGAAGCTCAAGAGAAAAAATTTAACAGTTTAAAAGAAAAAATTACGAGGGACGGAATATAGTCAGATGTCATATTAGATTAGCCATAGTTGCGTTTGATTTCGATCAGCCTAATTTCCACTTGATCGAATAATTACTTTCGCAAGGTTGCTCATGCCACAAATAAACCTACAATAAAATGCATGAAAAATTAATTTTAATTGAGGCTTTCTTGGACAAAAGGGTGAACCGTGAACCGTTCTTGACTAATTGGAGTTATATTTCACAATAGTGCGGAAAATATGTGGACGAGCAGAAAAACGATGTGTGCAAAATTCTAGACCCCAAGGTTGATTTCATCATGATTCGAGCGTCGTTTGAAATTGTCAAAAATATTAAAAAATTAACATCTGAAAATTTTCCCTAAAATTCAGATAGCCTTTTTAGAGGTCACAACGGGCAAAAATTATCATACTAACGTCTTTAGAATATATTTTCCATGTTTCAAAGCTCTACCTTAACCTCATTATTTAGAATTATAAGAAGTTATGGGGAAAAAGCATTAATGCATAGAATAGAATAGAAGTGTCGGCGTTGAAGAAATAGGCCCATGGCCTGTTGCCGGTTCTTGAATTTTTCGTGACTTGATTCACAAAGGATCCGGCATTTGGAACCCGATCTTTCAATAACTGACGATTGATTGAGATAGCTGTTGGACTTTTTGCCTAGTCCCTAACTTGCTAGGCATTTTAAGACTGAACATATGCTCCTGCATAGCTTGTCTAGTCTGTTTTTGAAGGCGTTCATACTCGGAGCGTCAACGATGCTATCAGGGAGGCTGTTCCACATGTCGGTGACTCGAAGCGAGAAGAAATGTTGTCGCATGGATGTATTACAATGCAGTTATTTTAGTTTTTTATATATGCATATATATCTCAATTTTACTAGAAATAATAATTTTGCTTACTTGCGGGTCGCAATAGGTGGAAGCCATCATTATATCAGCTCTATCATATATCTTTTAACTTTTAGAGCTTTAATATTATCATCTACATTGTCAGAGGGTCACCCTAAGAATGACTAATACTCCAATAATTTTAACTTAAGTAATTATGTTGACACAAGTCATCACTCATCAGAAATCTCTTTCCTCACTAGTTTCAACCTAGACATTGAACTATAAACTACTTGACCCATATAATTACAACTCGCAACGTGTTGATACTTTCGAGAGTTAATCCAGCGATTACCTCTCATTTTCTTGTCATACCTCTGTTTTGTCGACGGTGAATTCTTGACGTACGAATACGAGGTCATCCGATCTAGTGTTTTCTTTCTGTAAATCATTTCATATGCGATAAATAGGTTCATACAATATCGTACCAACAAGTGCTCCGGGACGTATTGAATGGAAGGCTCAATCTATATAGCAGGAATCATTCGACTTACAACGGTTGTTAAAAACAAGAGCCGAGAGAATATACTTAAAGATCCAAGTCACGTCTTAACAAAGGAATAATCATATAGAGATATCAAAAGGCTCGATCCATAAAAACATGAAACGGTCTTCCTTTTCCATTATGATTCAATTTTATTACATAATTTTTCTCCATTTACTTGGCTTCGGAAAATTTGCTCCTACTCATTTTACTTTGTAAATTGTTACTATCAATTGGAAAAATTATGCCTAAAACAAAATGCTACATTTAAGTAATGATGTTATATTCATTTGAAATAGAAATATTAAGAAAGCAATTGTATGGGCACGTTTTAATTATAATTTTCCTATGTTTCAACTACGAGTACTACTTCTCGCGGCAAACTTTGGAAATTCCGTAGAACGCTAATAGTTTTTATTGTTATTATTACGATAATGAAACAAAAAAGCCACCTATAAGTATTTTTTGCACGCATATAAAACCTTTCAATACTTATTATAGTTATTTCTGTCAATGTCTTCAGTTGCCCAGCATGACATTTCAGCCATTTTAAGTTCCCAGTGAAAGTCACTTACCAAGCCAGCATATATGAAACCACAGCACTTGAAAAAATGAAGGTTTCATGATTTATTCAGTACCTTCTAGCATACTGACAAGTTTTATTCCTACAGGCCTGAAAATGGGAATAATGCTTGCAACTCACAAATTAATGAAGTCATGAAAGTTGTGCAGCATATGCTGTCTCTGATCAATACCAGTGCACGGAAAAAATACCATTACCTTACAGTTTTGGAATTGGTTGCTACTATATAGAAATTTAATGTATTTATACTACTCAAGATTGTCACGTTCGCCTGAACGTGCAAAAATAATGTTAATCAGTCATTGATCGATAAGCTCAGGTACTAAACTAAAAAATCGGACTGACACCCGAAACGTTTTGTTTAAAATATTAAACGCGAATTATTTTTGAGAGCGAAGTTAAATACCCTTAAGAGCCCTGTGGACGCGCTCAGCCGCGATAGTCGCTTACGGACTTTTATAACTATCTATAACTGCGATAACTCCCCTCATAAATAAGATACAAGTTTGAAATTTGGAATGCTGTCCTGGCTAATTATTTTCAATGCGCTGTTATTAAGATAAATTATGTAAACTTTTTATTGCGACTGTTATCAGGGAGGATAACATTATGCACCGCGATGTTCCTATAGCGTGTGACTTTTCTAGCATTTTCTCGATAAGGGAGGTTGCGCTAAAATTATTGTACAGATTACGAAGAAATAATCGTAATTATGTTTTAAAGTGTGAAGAGAATGAATGCATAATCAGCACACTTTAATATTTAATTGTCATTTACTACAACTTGAAGTCGTACAGGAAGTCGTACAGGAAGTCGTGAACATATTCAGCCTTGCATAAATCATTCATAACAAACTGCAACATTCATAACATAATTGCTTTTATGAAACAGCCTAAATTAACTTGGTTGTTTTATCACAACACAGCATTGCCGTAAATTATGGATACGTATTGTCAGAAAGGTTATTAGTAAAAAAACAACCAATTTGATAATAGAGTACAATTTCGTAGAAAAATTAGTAGTATGTCGCTCGCTGATTAAAAATGTAGAGGAGGGGGAGTGTAGGAGGGGAATGTGCAGCCAGACGTTAGAAGGCAGAGCCTGGCCGAGAAATTTTAACCGCGTGAAGCCAGGACAACTCTGAGCGGGAAGGCGTCCTTATAGCTTGTTGTTACTCGAATTCATAACTCGCACTATATCATTTCTTGTGAACGACATAATTATTTTTATCAAATACCCAAGCTCAGTCTTGTTGGGCACCATTTTTGTAGCGTCATGTAACTTTATTATATAAAATTCATATATTTACTTCAATGTTCCCTATTATTCAATTTTAAAATAATAAATCAATAATATCATCAATTTTCAAGCAAAAAATATTCGTCTAATATATATAAATATTCGTCACCGACAAAAATATTTGAACGTTATAAATGGGTCATTCAAAAATTGTGAATTCTTTTTAGTGCCAGAGCGGGAAACATTAGCTAGTTATGCTTTAGCGTCATTCTTTTGGCCGAATCATGGGGTGAACTACCAAGGAGTAAGCTACAAAGTCAACCTTTAGAATTAAATTCAGATAATTGTGATTTAATATTGCCAACATAATAACTGAATTACCATTTGTATTCCCAATATTCTTTTGATATTGTTGTTATTCCATTTTACATATGACGTGTCTGTATTCTAACGAACACCAACACGTCGGGTGTTGGTCGACGCCATCGTTCTTCAACCCATCAATAAACATATTGAATCTTCATGTTCTTTACCCCAACCTACGTAATACATATTTACACTAATTAGGGAAGAGGGACGGCCGTTTGTAACTTCTTAATTCAATCTCAACCCCTTCAGCCACCCTCTATCATCAAGCTCTAGAGACATGCGTGATAGCATCTAGCTTTCAACATCGTTGCTTAAGGCCCTGGTTGAAGGTCGCAAGGCTTCTAACAGGCTTGGCTCTTCCCTATGCGTTTCTTCA
>NW_025936438.1:0-463 GCF_000764305.2 Hyalella azteca | reverse complement strand
GTTGTTAATGTTTGTGGTGGATGGTGGTGAAGTTAAGGTTGTTTTAGTGGATGATGCGAATAGTGGAGAACGAAAGAATGGTTTTAATGTGAATAGAGACGAGTGCATGCTGTCATCTGGGCTGTTCTCTCCTGACGGAATGATATTCTTGTGCCCACTTCAGCAATAAAAACAGCAGACTTCGTTCGTATCCTCTATTTCAATTTATTAAGGAAATATCTGAATCATACCCAAGTATAAGTGTGTTCTCGACTTATGCAAACCAGGCGAAGCTAATATTGCACATTCAGACAATATTTAAAAATCCATGAATCAGCTCAGATATTTAATAGAAAATGCGTGAATTATTTATAATGCATTATTAACACAATGTATTGTTTCAATTAATTTCTTTACATCGATGATATGGATTATGATTAAAGGTTTTAGTCCTCAATAAAGCGTCGTGCTTTCTGGTGACGCA
>NW_025936437.1:0-1455 GCF_000764305.2 Hyalella azteca | reverse complement strand
TAAATGCTTGCAGAAAATAACGAACGAAAGAGCATCGCCCTAAATTGTGATATATAATACTTTACATGGTTAAATACTACAATAATTTATAGTTATCCTTCCAATTCTAAAAAGAATTTTGACTAAAATGTAGATAGGTACGGAACTCAGTAGTGGATGCAGTATATAAAAGGGCTCTATTGCTTCAATGTTCCAGCGCCAAATTTAAATCCCATGCAAAAGCATCAATGGTGATTCAGTCATCAAGGTAAAATAAAGAATATATTTTTAATAGCAACAATCTCAATGGCTCAATTATGATAAATAAATACTTAGATTGCCCCTAGGAAAGCTATGATCATGGCGAGCAATTTTGTTCTCTTTAAGAAATAATTTAAAAGTTGAGTAATTAACTATATACGTAGTGATAATCAGAACAATTGCCCATCCATGTCCAGATGTTGAATTGAATCAGTAACAGTATCATTTAAATTTATATTGTAACGAGATTAGACCGCTGCTGTTGGCTGTACGCGCTATTTATTATTATAGAATAAATAAACTGAAACCAAATTATGGGTTGCTTGGGTATATACGCAGGAGTTAGACAAAATGTGGGAAACACCTGAGAAATCTACAAAATATATTTTAGTGTGGTGTAGGTCACCTTTTGCGGCAATTACAGCCTCAATTCTTCAAGATATTGATTTATACAAATTGTGAATTGTTTCCAAAGGAATTATAACCCATTCTTCAGTTGGAACTCCCCTTTTTTAAAGGCGATGGCGTCGGGAATCGACTTCTGACTTGCATCTCTAAAATCGACCATAAATGCTCAATTATGTTCAGGTCTGGTGATTGTGGTAGTCAAATGAGATGCTCAAATTGATTAGTATGTTCATCGTACCATTTTTTAACAATTCTGACAATATGTATAGGTTTCATTATCATCTTGAAAGATGGCTTTCTTCTCCGGAAACAGGGCTTGAAGCATTGGATGAACTTGGTCCTCCAAAATTCCTAAATAGTCACGGCTGTTGATGATCTTCCATGAAGAAAAATCATTAGTCCGCCGGATTTCCAAGATATTGCATCCCAAATCATCACAGAAACCTCGACATGCTTTACGGTTGGGAGGAGGCAATCGAAATTACACGACTCTTTTAGCTGTCTCCAAACGTAAACTCCGCCAGAGGTTGGGAAAAAAGCAGGGTTGGTGATTTTTTATTTTTTTTTAAATAAAAAATCAATGATTTTTTTAGTTTTTTCAGGGTTTTTTTTATTTATTTGATTTTTTTCAGCTTATTTGTCTTTTAGAAGTATTATTTTTTATGATGCAATTAGCCTACTAACAATAACAGTATATGGATCATAATGGATGGCTAAAAAGGGCACTTATTGCCTCCAATAATGGCCAACAGGCCAAGGTGGTGTTTACAACTTAGGGATTTTTGGGTAAACAATTATTGACAAGTC
>NW_025936436.1:0-284 GCF_000764305.2 Hyalella azteca | reverse complement strand
TAATTCTTGCACTACAGCAAATTTATTTGAGAAACAAACTTGGGAACTTTCCCCTTCAGATGCACCCCCTCTAGCCCCTCTACCCGACCAACTAACCGCACAGGAATTTTTAACAAATAAGTTTCTGTGGCGCACCCTGTAGTAGGCTACCTGGGTCCTAGGAACATGTGAAATGAGACAGATTCACATAGGGAGCGCAGCCGTGCACCACAAATTTTGTACACCAATAAGCCCTGAATCGAACGCCTTGGATCTCTCCGGACATCCACCAATCAGCCGTGAAT
>NW_025936435.1:0-541 GCF_000764305.2 Hyalella azteca | reverse complement strand
ATGTCGGAAATCCGTTTTAGTTCTAAGCTGGTCTTTTCAATGTCTGCTTTAAAGAATTTCGGCTGAGATTTGGTCTGCTCCAGGGCCGTTTCACTTCTGGAGGCCATATAGTCCAGGAAAAATAGGGTTTGACCCGGAACAAATTGCAAAAGAAATGATTTTTTCACCAATGCTCCAGAAGAGCAATAGAAACATACTAAAAATCCTCTAAAATGCAAGTAGTGGAAGGGTGTCAAATTTAAGATTAAAAAAAAAAATGGCCGCCGAATGGCAATATAAGCCCAATAACACAATTTAAAAATATGACCGACAGTAATTTTTGTGATTATGTATGTTTTCATGTAGGTTGTATTCACTAATACAAGCACAAGGGTGCTCCTGTAGCACAAGGGTGCTACCGGAGTGTCTCTGGACAAACTTCGATTCAAGAACTTTCACAGAAAAGTTGTTAGCAAAGCATTTGTAGATCCCCAGGTGCTTCCACCTACATCGGCAGCTGTCCAGTTTCATAGTCTGAGGACATTTCGCCAAGTGCAAGAGT
>NW_025936434.1:139175-144960 GCF_000764305.2 Hyalella azteca | reverse complement strand
CGGACAGACGGACAGACGGACGGACAGACAGACAGACGGACATGGCGAGCACAATAGTGCATTTTTTCCATAAATGAGAAAATGCGCTAAAAACGTTACTTTGTTATGCATGAGAAGAAAAAAGTCATGAGTTTGTGAATGCTGATAGAGAAGGCAAGCGTAGAGGAATGGATGTAGAATTGGTATGAGAAATAGATGGAAGAATGGGTGGGGGAATTGGGGATGATTGGGAGGATGAATGAAGAGTGGAATGGGGAGAATTGGAAGGAAGAATGGAGGGAAGGAATGGAAGAGAATAGGGAGGAGGAATGGGTTGTAGAATGAGAAGCGAAATTGAAAATAAAGTAGAGGTAGAATAGAGGGGAGTAAATAGAAGTGAAGTGGAGATCAATAATTCGGAGGAATGGAGGAGAGTAAATGGGAGGAATAGAGGGGAGCAAATAGGAAGAATTGAGGGAATTAAATAGGAAATGAATGGCGGGGTGTGAATGGGAGGAATGGTTGGCAGGAAATAAGAGGAATGGAAGGGAGTAAATAAGAGGAATGGATGTAATAAGAAAAATAAGAGGAAGGGAGTAAATAGGAAGAGTTGAGAGGAATGAACAGGAGGAATGAAGAGGAGTAAATAGGAGGAATGAGGTTGGGAGCGCGAGATGTGGCGCTGCAAAAACTTTCCCTACGCCGCGCAAGAAAGTTTGTTCTGCGTGCGATCTTGCGTGCGTGCGTAAGGCGCTTGACGTCGTGCGTACGCTAGACGCTGCGACGGCGTACGCAATGCGGCGTACCGTGGGTGACATGCGTCACGGGTTACAGTGGGGTCGGGATGGGGTTGTGGTGGGGGCTGGGGTTAAGGTGGCGGCTGGGGTTGGAGTGATGGCTGGGGTTGTGGTGGCTGCTGGGGTTGTGCTTTAGTGGAGGCTGGGGTTGTAATAGGGGTTTGGGTTGGGCTGGGGGTTGGTGTTGGGGCTGTCTTCCGTTGGTTTGAGTGTCCGAGTTTGTTTTCGTTAAGTTAGCTCAAATCTATTCTTTATTATCATGTATGATGCTTCAGTACTATCTGGTTGATGGATTCAACGTCAACGTTTAATAATTATCCAATGCTAAGTGAATGCGGCTCTATATTTATATATTTATTATAACTAATATATAACTTATATATATATATTTATATTTATATAACTCAGGCTCTATATTTCCAGAGCCTCTGACTCGTTTTAATCTTAATCATCTTATTTCAGCTAATATATTAGTGTTCTCACCTTACTTCACTCTGAAGCATTTGCCTACTACAGATTTCTTCTTTTCTTCTTCAAATTTAACTCCTCCTAAAAGTTCGAAAGTTCGCTAGTGCAGTGAATGGCTACGTTAATTTATGTGCGTAAATTTTCTTATATTATCTTCCTTTTACTTTGCTGCATAACATGATTGACGATTTTTACGTTTCTTTAATTAAAGTCTCAAGTTTCAGACTCATGCTGACCTACGTATGAATTTAATTACCTTTTCTAATGATTAAATTTTATTTTTTGCCTTTTTCACGATTGTATGAAAAAAATAATTTAGCTGATGCACTGCTTCTTCGTGGATAATTCCAACATTGAAAATTTTGGACTTGTGTTTTTTTTTGTAAATTTGGCACTTGGCTAATAAAATCTGAATATTGTGAATTGTGAACTGCATCAGAAGACGACCGCGCTCCATTAACNAGGGGGGACTGTTAGGGGGGACTGTTAGGGGACTACTGTGGACTGTTAGGGGACTGTTAGGTGACTGCTGGGGACTGTTAGGGACTTTTAGGGGACTACTGGGGGACTACTGGGGACTGTTAGGGGACTGCTGGGGGACTACTGGGGACTGTAAGGGGACTGTTAGGCGACTGTTAGGGAACTGTAAGGGGACTGTTATGGGACTGCTGGGGTCTGTTGGGGACTGCTGGGGGACTGTTAGAGGACTTCTGGGGACTGTTGGGACTACTGGGGACTGATGAGGGACTGCTGGGGACTGTTAGGGAGGGGACAGCTGGAAACTGCTGGGGACAGGTGGTCTAGGGACAGAGTGCTGGAAGACAGGGTATTGCTGTTCTTGCTGTGCTGCCGGCATGTGCAACCTTACCCAAAAATGTGGTCTATTCTTTAAATGTTCCGCAATTTCGGTTTCTCCTATTATACTACTTAGAAAATATTCCTGTTATTTTTCCATGTACGACGTTAAATGTACTAGGCATACCTCTCATCTTAACCTAGAATTGTTTAGGCTGACCATTCATTAAGTTACACTCGTACCACTGAAAGGCGTTTAAGCAACTGCGAATAGTTACGAGCGATAAAAACTTTGATTGTTAGTAATATTTTAAGATTTTCTAAGAAATGTGAAACTCGCAACTATTGTCTCTGGAAATCGAATATCAGTTAGCAAACATTGAACAGTCGTGCTTTATTTTTATGTTTTTAGAATTTATATTTATTACAGTATTACGGCCATGGTCACCACACGTGTGCTACTTACCTGTTATTACGCCGTCAACTATCTTAATAAGCAATTTGCTGATTGCATCTGTAATAAAATTTAATTCGTTACTATGCGAAATCGGACTATTAGTCTTCACAACTCGCAATGAGGCAGTCTTTTAGAGCCCGACGCCGCTGGGATGTTAACAAGTGATCTCTAATAAATACACACAATATTTCTGGCGTTGCTTAAAGTATTTTTGTTATTAAGTTACTGGTTTGCTCTCGGAGGGAAGCGTCTCCCATCAGAAAGATGGGCGACGCTATGCGCTTGTCCCTCGCCAAAAGCAGACGGGTGACGGCACGTTAGCAGAGCAGTGACCTTTACTCGCCATTAACTCAAACAATTACGAAATAATAAACTATAACATGGTTCCAAACCTCTCATCCTCGACGGTGGGGTTCACAAGGGGAGGGTCCTCGGCCGCCCGAATGGACCGTCGTCTGTGGTAGCCGCTCCCGTAGCCACCCCCATGGTGGTAATGGTGGAGGTCGTTGTAGTGGTTGCCGCCGTAGCCGTCATGGTAGCCGTACTGGTACACGGCATATCCGCCCTGGTTGCCGCCTAGTGAAGATACATGATAAATAGGTGCGACTGACAAGTACTGTTGTCATATTTAGTTGTCATGTGGGTTTTTATGAGTGGTTGTCACGCGTGGTAATCATTTGAGAGTTGAACGTTTGAATGTTGTTGGTTATGTCAGCCCACGTCGGCTAGGGGGGGAAGGCTCATTTGGGAGGTGGCAAAAAGGGCGTGTCAAAAATGGCCACCGCCTGCACCGAGCTGTCCCACTAAGAAGAGACTTGGAGGGTCAAGATTAATATGTGCAGAATTAGATTTTGGAAAAGGTGTCGGTAGATTATGGAAAATGTCTTTGTATATTTTGGAACAGGTCTTCACTATCAGGGCTGGCGTGACTTAAGGAGCGTTTCACTAAACGAATATGACAAAAGAGTTGCATTATTCGACCGCTGCTCAGTGGCATAAATCGGTGGTGGATATCAGTCAGGTTGATGTTGTTCTCGGCGGTCTGCGCGGCGCGGGATGATGTTGTTATAGAGTAAGCAGAAGAATTGTGGCATTGTTCTGTTTGTTCGTCGTACTCTTTGTCGTCATTGCTCGTCGTCCTGGACAAAGAGTAGCGTGAATGGTTGATAATAAAACTCGAGGGCGATGACGAGGAACTGTGAACAAACGTGTTTCATGTGCGCTGACATGGTAGGAATATTTGCCTGGTGTGTAAATCATGTGTGATCGTGAAAGTTAAGGAAACTTGCGACATTCCCTCGCCCTAGCACATCAGTGTCAAGTTCTGACACCTCAGAAAAACGGCAACGGTATATTCATATCATACCTACGCATATTCACATAGATATTGACGTATTACTTACGTGTATATTCAGTCAATTATCCATGCCGTCATTCAGCCGGATACTTAACGCGCCACGAGCAGACTCATTGAGTAGGATTTAATACAGATATCATTATTTATATTAAGTAGGATTTAATACAGATTATTTTATTATTATTAAGTAGGATTTAATACAGATAACTTTCTTTATATTAAGTAGGATATAATACAGATAACTTTATTGATATAAAGTAGGATTTAAACAGATAACTTTATTAATATAAGGCAAGGATTGTGTGGTGCAAGCCTACATGGAGCCGCGAATATGTAGGAGCTGTTGGGGCGCGTATACATGCACGATAGTTGACGTGTCCAGTTATTGCACATGAAAATGTTTTCTTAGGAAGAATAGGAAATGATTGGAGAACTGGGGAGAAAGAATTGGAATAAAGAAAGGAAAGGAGTGGATCAAATATTGGCATTTAATTTTGCATTTGGCAAAAAGGGATCTAATTTAGAAGACGCAGAATAGTTTATTCTTAGTTTGTAAAAATAGTTCAATGGGAGTTCTGGTTTCTATGTAAAATTTAGGATGTGGGCTCGAACGAATCTTTCATTTATTTTCATACATATTATCTTCAATTTTCATACATTAGATTATATATGTTATGTTATTGGAGTTTTGGGTTACTTCAATTTAGCTGCTAATAGCACATATTACCTAATGCTAATTAGCGTCTAATGTGGAGCATCAGTATTGCACGGGGGTGCCTGCAGTTGTACGCGGCCACTGTACGGCAACTGTAAGTGGTCCTTGAACCCGAAAAGATAAGTCCTGAATTCATCACTAGATCTGCTAAACAACGCCTAACCGACGCCTAACTCCTATGCACACTGCTGCTTGAGTCCAAAAGTCCACTACTCAAAACCTATAAATCAACTACTCTTTGAAATCCTTCTTTTTTCGATGAATTCCTTCCTTCTTCCGGTGCATTCCTATCTTGCGAAACATTACTTCCTTCTTCAGGTTCATTCCTTCCTTCTTCCGATGCTTTCCTTCCTTATTCCAATGCATTCCTTCCTTCTTACGGTGCATTCCTTCCATCTTCCGGTGCATTCTTTCCATCTTTCGGTGCATTCCTTCCTTCTTCCGGAGCGTTCCTTCCTTGTTCCGGTGCATTACTTCTTTCTTCCAGTGCATTCTTTATATTTTCCGGTGCCCGGTGCATTTCCTCCTTCTTCTGGTACATTCCTTCCTTCGTCCCGGTGAATGCCTTCCAACATTCCTTCGAGCAGTAACGTGCGCCATTAATTGGGCTGTAACGTGCGCCATTAATTGGGCTGTAACGTGCGCCATTAATTGGGCTGTAACGTACGACGTCAATTTGTCACTAATGTACGTTAATTGGGCTGTAACGTGCGTCATTAATTGGGCTGTAACGTGCGTCATATATTGGGCACTAACGTGCGTCATTAATTGGGCTGTAACGTACGACGTCAATTTGTCACTAATGTACGTCATTAATTGGGCTGTAACGTGCGTCGCATATTGGGCACTAACGTGCGTCATTAATTGGGCTGTAACGTGCGTCGCATATTGGGCACTAACGTGCGTCATTAATTGGGCTGTAACGTGCGTCATATATTGGCACTAACGTGCGTCATTAATTGGGCTGTAACGTGCGTCATATATTGGGCACTAACGTGCGTCATTAATTGGGCTGTAACGTGCGTCATATATTGGGCACTAACGTGCGCCATTAATTGGGCTGTAACGTGCGTCGCATATTGGCACTAACGTGCGTCATTAATTGGGCTGTAACGTGCGTCGCATATCGGGCACTAACGTGCGTCATTAATTGGGCTGTAACGTGCGTCGCATATTGGGCACTAACGTGCGTCATTAATTGGGCTGTAACGTGCGTC
>NW_025936434.1:97495-139009 GCF_000764305.2 Hyalella azteca | reverse complement strand
GGGGTGAGGTGATGCAGAGTGTCCAGGATACGGGGTGAGGTGATGCAGAGTGTCCAGGATACGGGGTGAGGTGATGCAGAGTGTCCAGGATACGGGGTGAGGTGATGCAGAGTGTCCAGAATACGGGGTGAGGTGATGCAGAGTGTCCAGGATACGGGGTGAGGTGATGCGATGAATTTCAGAAACGGGGCTATACGTTCAAGTCTCCCCTCTTCACTCCTTCCTATGTATCTTACCCAACCCTTCTCAACGTCATTCTACGCCAGCTCTCATGTCATACGTGGCCTTACCAAGTGCTGCAATAAAGACTACGTGGAACTTCGACTGCCAGTTGCCGGAATTCACGTGTCTGTACTTAACCCTCTTATTAGGGATTCGAGACTGCATCCCATACTCGTAGCTTGGGTACGAGGCTGGAATACGTGACTGTAGTTTAAAGGAGGAGTGAGAAGAGTTGAAACGATACTTGGGTAAGGGTGAAAAGGGTTGACTGATGCGTGAGGAGAGGTGAGAAGGGTTAACTTGATTGGTTATGATTGTGATATGCCTGTCACAAGGTGGGATTAGAACATGGTTAACAGTATTGTATATATAGTATATAACATAGTATATAACATTATTTTTATAGTGCAGTCGTATATCGTATATTTTACACGATATATTACAGTATTTTTATAGAATATCTTGTAGTTGCCTGTAGAAGAAATAGTTTTCAACTCGAGCTACTCTAAAGTTGAGTTAAAGCTGTAGTAACGGGGCTGCAGAAAATATATAAGCAGTAAAGTTTAACATAATTAAGAGGACATTTTCATTAAAAAAGTAAAGAGGAAAGTTCATATAGAGGACCGATTGACGCATTAATGATGACTGATGTGAGCAAAATTGACATTATCTTGCTAAATCAAACGACCAGGCACTTATTTGGTCATTTCATTAAGATATATCTAGTATTTTGTGGTAATATAGATGATAAATTAATAGTTTTTATGACCAGTATTGCAGGCAAGCGCGTAAACAAATAGTTCCGGTCTGTTGATTTTGCAGCAGTGAAGTAATTCGTGTCAACGAATTGATTTTAAACAAAAAATAGTGGTAAGCATTGCAGTTCGACGGAGCGCTATTAATGTGATTAGCAAATACTTTCCAATTTATTGATGATATTGCATTGTTAGACACTAAATTGAATATCTAGTATATAGACATGCAGTTAAGAGTGGAAACTGTAGCCTTGATTTAGTAACACTAGGCTGAGTAGAAACTAGTGGAAGAAATTGTGAATACAAATAATAGAGATGAGAACGTTGCAAAGAAGCATTAATCACGAAACTGACATAACTTAATGTGACTTATGATCAATAGACTCTATTGGGAATATTGTTCATATGTGGTTAGTTCATTCATCATGGATATTGATCATTTCAGAAATTGTAATCCGAAAATAAAAGTTAAATCAATTTTTTTATTTACTTATAAGACGACATGAGAAGTTGAGCGAACATACAAAGTAGAGGTGTGCAGGTAAGAGTCATGCCTTAACTAATTCAGCGAATCAAACACAAATGTTTAGATACATTTGTATTAAATTCTTTTGATACCCGGATGCTCTTGCACTAGATACTCTACACTAGATACTTTGCACTAGATACTTTACACTAGATGATTTACACCAGATACTTTACACTAGGTACTTTAGACTAGATGCTTTACACTAGATGCCTTACACTAGATACTTTACTCTAGATGCTTTTGACAAGATACTTTAACTAGATGCTTTACACTAGATGCTTTACACTAGATGCTTTAAACTAGATACGGTACTTCACACTAGATGCTTTACACTAGATACGGTACTTCACACTAGATGCTTTGCATTAGATGCTTTACACTAGATACGGTACTTCACACTAGATGCTTTGCACTAGATGCTTTACACTAGATACTTTACTCTAGATGCTTTACACTAGATAATTTACACTAGATGCTTTACACTAGATAATTTACACGATATATTTTACGCTAGATAATTTACGCTAAATACTTTACACTAGGTATTTTACGCTAGATACTTTACACTGGATTTTTTACGCTAGCTACTTTACACTAGATATTATACGCTGGAGACTTTACACTAGCTACTTCACACAAGTTGCTTTGCACTAGATACCTTGCTATAAATATTTTTTTCCTAGACACTTTTGCCCTAGATACCTTGCCGTAAATATTTTTATCCTAAATTCTTTTGCGCTAGATATGTCGCGAAAATACTTTTGTCCTAGATAATTTTGTCCTAGATATCTTGCCGTAAATTGCTTTATCCTAGATACTCATGTACTATAGATACTTCGCCGTAAATAATGTTGTCCTTGATGATTTTGTCCCTGGATGTTTTTACCCCAGAATGTATAACAATAGAAGCGCTAGTTTGAACTCGAAGTCTACGGGGAAGTAGAAGCCAAATTGCTTGGAAATGACAAATTTGTATTTAATTTGGAAAATGCCTAATTGAAGAAGGTCAATTTAAATTAATCTAATTTGATTAATTAAACTAATTTGAAACGACAAATTTTCATATACTGGTAAATTATCTGTAACAGCATTAAATTCTGCATAAAATTGTTAAGTTCCGAACCGAAATACTATACATAAAATATCATTATTTATTGGTAAAAATATGCAACTATCTGCCCGCAAAACACATAGATATGCTAGTGGCCATACCACCTTTTTTGACCTCCCAATATACTTCAAATATTACAAATATAAAATAGAAATAAAATACAAAAAATTGAATTAATGTCCCGTATGATGCTGCCGGCTACACATCCCGTAACACGCACAGCCTGTTGGGTACACATCACCACAAGATGTGTCCAACATAACAGAGGTGTTTGTGCGTGTGAAAACTTATATATTAGTGAGCACTTGATACCTTTAACACAAGGTCGTTTTGCTTTCCAGCCCAAACTTCCAGGTATTGGTAGAAGTTAGGCAGTCTCCGTTAGCAAGGGTTGGAGCTTTGGCGTTAAGCATAAGGAGTTAAAATTCAGTTTGATTTTAATATCTTTATTTATCGATACCTGCGGCAGCTATAATAACAACTTTACCGACAAAAACAGCTTAAAAACATAATAACAGCAGCAGCAACAATAACAAATTTATTTGCACAAACAAAACACATTGTTGAGACTATACAACAATACAACAATAATTGAGACAACAATACAAAAATCAAGACTATTGTATATTGGATGATCCAAGTAACATCAGCGTGTTTAGACCCGCCCACCGGAGCAATGTACCACTATAACATTACACATTCAATAGTACATCACTTAGGTAGTACACGTGTATAGCAAGATATGTACAAGGCACGAGAGTTAACTTAATAACGCAACCTGAGTTCTTATTGTTCTTCAGATGGATGGTTCGATTGTAAACCAGATGGCCCAACTCTCCATCTGATGATCAAACTGTCCATCTGAATCTGACTGGCTTACAGATGGCCCGACTGTCCATCAAAAGATCCCACTGTCCATATGATGAACTCAATGTTCATCTGATGGCCCGACTGTCCTTCAGATGGCCAGACTGTTGAGGTACTGCGTGGCCTGTTCCCCCGTCAGAGGACAGCTGGGGTACGCATGGGTACAGTCGTGCCCCCGCTTGCCCGTGTCCGCGGCCACCACGTACCCGTACCTCGGGTCGTGGGGTCCACGTACCCGTACCCCGCTGCGCAGGAATAATTATTTATTTAGAATAAATAAAGTAATTATATTAAGTAAGCCAATTATTTCAACACAGGAAAGACGTCATGATGTGACATGACCTTTGACCTACAATAATGGTGTTCATGCAGATATTTATTACTAAATGCATATTTTGGGTTGGTTAGTGGTTCTAAATAACTGTTTTAAAGATTTATTCAATAGTGTTCAGAAGCAAAAAAAAAAATACTAGGAACGGAATTTGCAAATTTTAATTCATTGCCTGAAGTTATTGGCTAAGGGAAGCACTTCGGCCAGCAAAGATGTCGGGTTAACCGGCCCAGGTAATCTGCACCTGAATATATATCAATTTCCATAATTGAATCTTGTTCCTTAGTATTCAGCCTTAACAATTATTTATTTAACCTCATAAATTATTTTTGTTATTTTAACATCATCTTTTTTAAATTTTGGTAATTTAAAGATTGCATTTTTAAATATACGTATGTAACCCTGACCTGAACATAGCCTTGACACTGCGCTCAGTGTATGTTAAAGGTACTACAAAATCTTGCTCCTTATTCCTTAGCAATTTATTTATTATTTTTAAACGTTCAATCAATATTGATTTTAGGTTGAAATGCTGAACAACCAAAATTAAACGTCCGATCAACGTCGAAATCTGACTAAAACTAGAAAGGAAGGAAAACAACCTTATTTCAACGTTGAAAAATGGTCGATATCGGTACGTTGAATGTTTGGCTATTTACCAGCATGAAACTAATGTTATCACACCAACTTTGAATGAAATACATATACTGTATATAAGTGCACGATTAATGACCAGAGAATATTCGCAGTTCAATTTTCAAGGAGTCGAACAATTCTTTAGCTTATTTCTATTGCTCATGCACGCGAGCGGCCGTGGTCAAGGTTGCTAAGGCGTCGCGCGGTCTCCAGCGATTCCGGGTTCGAATCCTGCCACGGACGAAAAACAGGTTGGGTCTTCAATGTTGATTCGATCAGAGAATTCGATGTTGCAGCAATGTCGTAGTAGTAACATTGATTCAACGTTGCATTGTAACGTCAGTACGACGTTCCATGAGAGACGTTGCTTCAATTTTCATTCTAAACCTATTTTCACCCCGATCTCAATGTCGGAATGCGTAGTTGTTTCAATGTCGATTCAACCATAGAATTCAACGTTGCAGCAACGTCGTAGTAGCAACATTGATTCAACGTTGAATTGTAACATCAGTACGACGTTACTTGAAAGATGTTGCTTCAATTTTCATTCTAAACATCCTTTCACCCCGATATTAATGTCGTAATGTGTAGTTGATTCAAGGTTGATTCAACCACCGAATGCCCGCTGGGTTATTACTAAATATCATATTTTGGGTTGGTTAGTGGTTCTAAATAACTGTTTTAAAGATTTATTCAATAGTGTTCAGAAGCCAAAAAAAATACTAGGAACGGAATTTGCCAATTTTAATTCATTGCCTGAAGTTATTGGCTAAGACAAGAACTTCGGCCAGCAAAGATGTCGGGTTAACCGGCTCAGTTAACCTGCACCTGAATATATTTTAATTTCCATAATTGAATCTTGCTCCTTAGTAGTCAGCCTTAACAATTGTTTATTTAACCTCATAAATCATTTTTGTTACTTTAACGTCATCATCTTTAAATTTTGTTAATTTAATGTTTGTATTTTTAAATATATTTAACCCTGACCTGAACATAGCCTTGACACTGCGTTCAGTGTATGTGAAAGGTACTACAAAATCTTGCTCCTTATTCCTTAGCAATTTATTTTAGATTTGACTTTAAATCTTTATTATTTTTTAACAGCAACCTTTTTAAATTTTGTTAATTTAAATTTTCCCTTTATAAATACATTTAACCCTGACCTGAACATGGCCTTGACACTGCGCTCAGTGTATGTGAGGGGGCGGGGGGTGTCAGTGTAGAGCTGACACACGAGCTTCAGGCCGCACCCCAGCGGGTCCATAGCCGCCACCATCCCCACCACCTGCGTCTGGGGGAGGGAGGGTGTTGCTGGGGGACTGTCGGGGACTGCTGGGGGACTACTGGGGACTGTTATGGGACTGCTGGGGACTGTTAGTGGACTGTTGGGAACTACTGGGGACTGTTAGTGGACTGTTGGGAACTACTGGGGACTGTTAGGGGACTGCTGGGTACTGTTAGGGGACTTTTAGGGACTGCAGGGGAACGGTTAGTGGGCTGCTGGGGACTGCTGGGGACTGCTGGGGGACAGCTGGAAACTGCTGGGGACAGGAGGCCTAGGGACAGAGTGCTGTAAGACAGGGTTGCTGTTCTTGCTGTGCTGCCGGCATGTGCAACCTTACCCAAAAATGTGGCCTATTCTTTATAATCTACCGTGATCCGCAATTTCAGTTTCTCCTGTTATACAAGTTAGAAAACAATCCTGATATTTCTCCGTGTATGGCGTTAAATGTACTAGGCATACTTCTCACTTTAACCTATAATTGGTTAGGCTAACCATTCAATAAGCTCACTCTAACACTGAAAGGCATGCCACTTCGATTAGTTACGAGCGATAGAAATGTTGATTGTTAGTAATATTTTAGCATTTTCTAAGAAATGTGAAACTCGCAACTATTGTCTCTGGAAATCGAATATCAGTGAGCAAACATCAAACAATCATGAAATATTTTTAAGTGTTTGACATTTCCTATTTATTATAGTATTACTGCATGCCATCGACACCAAACGCGTGTTCCGTAGCCGTTATTTACGCCGTCAACATGCCATCTTCATTTCTTCATTACTTATGCATCAAAGTTAGACGGAGAAATATTGGACATTCAACGCCAGCCTCTGACGCCAGGCAGAAAGTCTTTCATATCGCATATTTGCTTATTGAATCTGTAATAAAATTTATTTCGTTACTATTCGATAGCGGACTTTTGGTCTTCACAACTCGCAATGGGGCAGTCTTTTAGAGCCCGACGCCTTCGGGATGTAAACGAGCAATCTCTTATAAATAAACACAATATATCTGGCGTTACTTAAAGTATTTCTGTTGTTAAATTACTAGTTCGCACTCGGAGGGGAGCGTCTCCCATCAAAAAGATGAGCGACGCCATGCGCTTGTCCCTCACCAAAAGCAGACGGGTGAGGGCACGCTAGCAGAGCAGAGACATTTACTCGCCATTAACTCAAACAACAACGAAATAATAAAAATAACATGGTTGCAAACCTCTCATCCTCGACGGTGGGGTTCACCAGGGGAAGGTCCTCGGCCTCCCGTATGGACCGTCGTCTGTGGTAGCCGCTCCCGTAGCCACCCCCGTGGTGGTGATGGTGGAGGTCGTTGTAGTGGTTGCCGCCGTAGCCGTCATGAGTCAAAAATGGCCACCGCCTGCACCGAGCTGTCCCACTAATAACTTTAAGAAGAGACCTGGATGGTTTAGAATTTAGATTAATATGAGCAGAATTAGATTTAGGAAAAGGTTTCGGTGGATTATAAAAATGTCTCGGTATATTTTTTAAAAGATCTTCACTATCAGGGCTGGCGTGTCTTAAGGATTAAGGACTAAACGAATGGGACAAAAGAGTTGTATTATCCCTACCGCTGCTGAGTAGAAGAAATCTGTGGAAGGAATCAACTGCAGGATGCTGTTGTTATCGGCGGTCGGCACGGAGTGGGATGATATTGTAATGAACTAAACCAAATAATTGTAGCATTATTATTTTTTTCACCCCGGGGGTGAAAAAGACTAGCATGAATGATCGATCATAAAACTCTAGGACGATGGCGAGGAACTGTGAACAAACGTGTTTCATGTGCGCTGACATGATAGGAATATTTGACTGATGCGTTCGTCATGTGTGGTTGGTGTGTGTAGTTGTCACACAGATGCACACTTCACAATACAACACAAGTTTTATCTCAAAGCAGCTGATCCGCCGTCAACAGCTGCCGTCATAAGGTGATATCTACTTTACGCATCTGCACAAAACACAACTGTCTTCATCACACAGCTGCTTAGCTCACCTCGCCCCTTTGAGCCGACAGACTTGAAGGCTATTGCTGCTATACCGAGTCCTGCTATGCCAGCTGCAGCTACAGCTGCTGCACCTGCAGCCACTGCTGCATTTGCTGCACCTGAGTACAAAAGAATCCCGTTAGTTTGATCTCACATATATCAACTGCATCAAACTCTGTCAGCACATAAACTTTCAGGGGCCATCACCAACTACACTCAGAGAAAAGAAATTGACCTCAGAGTGAGAAATTGACCAAATTCCGATGCAGTTTTCGTCCTTATGTTCGTAGTCCTCCCATTTCGGTCCGGTAAATGGGCATATCAATGCTACGTCCGCTCTCTGCTGGTGTTGTGGGTAAGAAAGAGTGTCATTATTTGGACATATGACCCACTCATTTTTCTTAGTTTAGCATCTTCTGTCTAGTGGATCTTCCTCCTCCCCTCATTTGACCCTCTCCCTCCCTCTCATTACGTACTGAGACCAACGCTGGTGGCGGCGCTGGTGGAAGCAAAACCCCCCAAGGAGCTGAAAATCCCCTCCACCTCCCCCAGCTGCGCCAACTGCAGCACCACCACAGCAAGACACAGCACCCACGTGCCCATCACGCCCTGGGAAAATATGAAAAATCAACATCTGGATCACTTAAATAATAATAATAATAATAATATTAATAAATAATAGCGGTTTCAGCGTTCATTAGGCCGTAGGCCTGTTGCCGATTCTTAACATCGCAAAACATTCCCAGCATTTTGCGGTCTCGAACCCGCAACTCACTGCTACAATTATGCTGTGCTTAACCGCCCGGCCTCTTCGCCGATTCTGACCAGAAACTGGCGCACAGAGCTGGGATCAAACCCGCGCCTCTCTGCTCCAATCCTTGTACTCTGAACTTTAACCACTGGGCCACCCTGGGCCACTTGAATTATTTTTCATCCAAAAATGAAATAAGTTACCTAATTAATAACAGAAAATGACTCTAAAGATTTCTCCATTAATGGGAAACAATCTTACGATATTTGGACTACGCACGAGGCAATGAAAATTGCGTTGTGAGTCTGACGTGACATTTGACACTTTTCCCAGAGCCTCACGAATTATGACGGTAATTAAAATTTATGTCAAAAGCGTATATAATGTTCACAAATGATATTTATGAGAATAAAGATTCTGTTTAGGCTAAATTCCGGCCATTCATTTTATGCCTGAGCCAATCGTTGGTCAATCTCTCGTGTAAGATTATCATGCACACTTGAGCACAAAATGAGATCGATGTCAAATTTTCTCTGAAATTTTGCATGTGCACGTCAAGGGTAAGTCATGAACACACTTTAAAAACACGCTTCCGCTCGGGACTGAACAAGAAGCCTATAATGACTCTACATACTAAGAGATTTGGCCCATGCAATTTTCTGGGATTATTTATGAAACTCTTGGTAATGAGTTTGGATGAATATTTGATAGTAATTGCATTATACCAGTCACCCAACAAGCATGAATTTCTGTTACCGTGACGCCGCTGAGAAGTGACAAACAGGACCTATAACTCGGTGTTATTGGCCAAAACGCTAGCGTCACAAAAACGTTACGTATCCTTTGAAGTTTGATTGAAATAATGCGTTGGTTATTTATAATATGAGAACTTTTATTTATGTTAAAAGTTTTGCATTCCAAAGAGTCTGCATATTATGCAATCGTCATAGTCTATTAAGTTACTAAATGCATTTGGTTATTAAGATCAGGTGTGGGAACATTGCGTGAACACTCAACCGCTGCTCCCGCAGTAATGATGAGGGGAGATAACGACCAGTCTTATATAAGCAACTCCTGCCGCGCTATTTCAGTAATGAGTGCGTTATGACCATCGTAAGGCGTCGTCAGACGTCGTACAGCCAAGCTGCATCCGTCATGTACTAAACCTATAGCCGTCGAACGGCCAACCTAAGGCCGCTGTACGGCCAAACCTCGGCTGTAGTATGGCCCCATCGGCCACGCGGAAGCACGCCTCGATCGCGTCTCCGGACTCCGGTTTTACGGCCCTGAGAAAGCCGGACGCGGCGGTTCCTTCCCTCACGTGGCGGGAGAGGAAATAGAGGATGAAAGTAGTAAGAGGCTGGAGTGCACGGTGGAATGTGAGAGGATCTACTTAATCTACTTAGAAATTAAAACAATGTAAGTAAGACAGTTGTACGAGGGTATAAAGTAGTAAAAATTTAGGATATATAGGACGATGCAATGGAGGGTCAAATACAACCTTCCAGCCTCCTTCTTCCCCTCACCCCCCAATCTTACAACTTCTCAGCCTTAATTTTTTACCCAAAACCCTCATCTTACTACTCCCCAGCCTCATTCTTCCGCTCACCACCCCAATTCCAATTTTACAATTTTCCAGCCTCCTTTTCCTAATCACCACCCTGATCCTATAACGTTCAAGTCTTCTTCTTTCGTTCACAATCCCAGTCTTGCTACTTTTCAGCCATATTCTTCCACTCACCACCCCAATCTTACTCTTTTTCACCCTTAGTCTCCCTCACACCACCACAATCTTACTTCTTTTCACCCCTAGTTTCCCACAATAATATTACTTTTCAGCCATAGTCTTCAACTTACCACACTAATCTTACTAATTTCTAGCCTTAATCTTCCACTCATAATCCTAATTTTATTCCTTTCCAGACTCAGTCTTCCTCTCACCACTCCAATCTTACAACTTTCTAGCCTTAGTCTTCCACACGTCAGCCTCATCTTCTTACTACCAGCCATCGTATTGCTCTCTTCTTGGCACCGTCCCAACTCCCGCCAGGCAGTAAGTGAGGCAGTAAGCGAGGCAGTAAGCGAGGCAGTAAGGGAGGCAGTAAGTGAGGCAGTAAGTGAGGCAGCAAGTGAGGCAGTAAGTGAGGCAGTAAGCGAGGCAGCAAATAAGGCAGCAAGTGAGGCAATAAGTGAGGCAGTAAGTGAGGCAGCAAATAAGGCAGCAAGTGAGGCAGCAGGTGAGGCAGTAAGTGAGGCAGTAAGTGAGGCAGTAAGTGAGGCAGTAAGTGAGGCAGCAGGTGAGGCAGTAAGTGAGGCAGTAAGGGAGGCAGTAAGTGAGGCAGTAAGTGAGGCAGTAAGTGAGGCAGTAAGTGAGGCAGTAAGTGAGGCAGTAAGTGAGGCAGGGTTTGTCACGGAAAACATCTCGCCTTTTTCACGCGTCGTACTCGTAAGCGCAGCCTCGTGCTCTTGAATATGCAATAATGCGCTAGTCCGTGATATTCGTGCTGGGACCAATATATAATAAATTATATTATAATAATATGTTTTAATAGTGCACTGCTACGAACCTATAAGCTTGAATCATATGGAATCTATTAAGTGTAACTGATAGCTGGGCGTGTAACTGGTATCTGGTGCGTGTAACTGGTATCTGGTGCGTGTAACTGGTAGCTGAGGCGTGTAACTGGTATCTGGGGCGTGCAACTGGTATCTGGTGCGTGTAGCTGGTAGCTGAGGCGTGTAACTGGTAGCTGAGGCGTGTAACTGGTATCTGCGGTGCGTGTAACTGGTAGCAGGTGTGTGTAACTGGTAGCAGGTACGTGTAACTGGTGCTGGTGTAAACTGGTAGCTGGTACGTGTAACAGGTAGTTGGTGCGTGTAACTGGTAGCTGGTGCATGTAACTGGTAGCTGCATGCACAAGCATGCAGCTTTACAGCTGTAACTCATGTACTTGCTAACTCCTACTGAACTGCAGTTATGGTAACTCCTACTGAACTGCAGTTATAGTAACTTAACTCCTACTGAACTGCAGTTGTGCTAACTCCTGCTGAACTGCAGTTATGGAATTTTCATAGGAAGGCGGTTACGAAATTCCATCTCGCACCGATGTTATAGAAACGGTCCATGAAGCGGTGTTATGGAGTCTCGACTGCAGCTCCGCACTATAATCGTGACTTAAGATGACTTTAAACCGGCGTAAAGTCCAGAGTGAAAGTGACGTATTTGCTGGTAACGCACGACGCACACGTACGAAAGCGACGAAAGACGTCGACGTAGGAAGGCAACTTCAGAAGGCGACGTACGACGCCGACGTAGGAAGGCACCGTACGACGCCTGTATGAAGACGACGTACGAAAACGACGTACAGCGTGGACGTAGGAAGGCGACGTAAGACGCCTGTATGAAGACGACGTACGAAAACGACGTACAGCGTGGACGTAGGAAGGCGACGTACGACGCCGGTATAAGAAGGCGACGTACGAAAATGACGTACGACGTAGACGTAGGAAGGCGACGTACGACGTACTGCTGCACTCAAGAAACGCGCGCCGCCTCAGCAAACATGGAACTTAATTTCAATCAAAGAGCCAACTAACGCATGTCGAACTTACCTCTTAAAAGATACGAGCAATTATAAATTATAGAGAAAAATTATAAAGTAAAATATACGAGTAATTATTACTCGTAATTACAATTCGACCAAAGTTCAAACTTAATTAACCCGAAAAAAAGTTAAAAAAAAAAAACTTTACTTGTTATGCATGAGAAAAATCTAAAGAGTTTGTGAATGCTGATAGAGAAGGCAAGCGTAGAGGAATGGATGTAGAATTGGTATGAGAAATGGAGGGAAGGAATGGGTGGAGGAATTGGGGATAATTCGGGGATGAATAGAGAGAGGAATGGGGGAGAATTTGAAGGAGGAATGGAGGAAAGGAATGGAAGAGAATAGTGAAGAGGATTGTGTTGAAGAATGAGACGAAAAATTGGAAATAAAGGAGAGGTGGAATAGAGGGGAGTAAATAGAAGTGAAGTGGAGATCAGTAACTCGGAAGAATGGAGGAGAGTAAATGGGAGGAATTGGAGGAATGGAGAGAAGTAAATAGGAATAATTGAGGGAATTAACTAGGAAAAGAATGGCGGGGTGTGAATGGGAGGAATGGATGGCAGGAAATAAGAGGAATAGATGGAAGTAAATAGGAAAAGTGGAGAGAAATAAACAGGAGAAATGGAGAGGAGTAAATAGGAGGAATGAGGTTGGGAGCGCGAGATGTGGCGCTGCAAAAACTTTCCCTACACCGCGCAAGAAAGTTTGTTCTGCGTGCGATCTTGCGTGCGTGCGTAAGGCGCTTGACGTCGTGCGTACGCTAGACGCTGCGACGGCGTACGCAATGCGGCGTACCGTGGGTGACATGCGCCACGGGTTACCGTGGGGTCGGGATGGGGTTGTGGTGGCTGCTGGGGTTGTGCTTTAGTGGAGGCTGGGGTTGTAATAGGGTTTGGGTTTGGGCTGGGGGTTGGTGTTGGGGCTGTCTTCCGTTGGTTTGAGTGTCCGAGTTTGTTTTCGTTAAGTTAGCTCAAATCTATTCTTTATTATCATGTATGATGCTTCAGTACTATCTGGTTGATGGATTCAACGTCAACGTTTAATAATTATCCAATGCTAAGTGAATGCGGCTCTATATTTATATATTTATTATAACTAATATATAACTTATATATATATATTTATATTTATATAACTCAGGCTCTATATTTCCAGAGCCTCTGACTCGTTTTATTCTTAATCATCTTATTTCAGCTAATATATTAGTGTTCTCACCTTACTTCACTCTGAAGCATTTGCCTACTACAGATTTCTTCTTTTCTTCTTCAAATTTAACTCCTCCTAAAAGTTCGAAAGTTCGCTAGTGCAGTGAATGGCTACGTTAATTTATGTGCGTAAATTTTCTTATATTATCTTCCTTTTACTTTGCTGCATAACATGATTGACGATTTTTAAGTTTCTTTAATTAAAGTCTCAAGTTTCAGACTCATGCTGACCTACGTATGAATTTAATTACCTTTTCTAATGATTAAATTTTATTTTTTGCCTTTTTCACGATTGTATGAAAAAAATAATTTAGCTGATGCACTGCTTCTTCGTGGATAATTCCAACATTGAAAATTTTGGACTTGTGTTTTTTTTTGTAAATTTGGCACTTGGCTAATAAAATCTGAATATTGTGAATTGGGAACTACGTCAGAAGACCACCGCGCTCCATTAACCTTCACGATGATTAACATTAAACATTATTAGTTGCTAATCATCCAATAATGTTTAATGTTATTTTCAATAATTCATTGCAATAAATAATGCAATAATTTACTTCGATTTCTAAATTTTGTGATGTGCTAATAAAATATGAATATTAATTGTTAATTGTGAACTGCATCAGAAGGCCATCGCGCTCCATTAACCTTCACGATGATTTAAATTAAACATTATTAGATGAACGTCAAGCTGCGGCAGGCGTGGACGTGGCACTGACTGGTCAACGACCTGCGCCTGCACCTGTCACAAGCGCTGCCTTACAGCTGTAACTCATGTACAGCTGTAACTCATGTACAGCTGTAACTCATGTACAGCTGTAACTCATGTACAGCTGTATCTGATATTCAGGCAGCTGGCACCTCGGAAAGCATGTCCCAATATAAGTCAAGAGTCCCTACCAAATACTCTATTTTTCAGAAAATTTGTGTAAATTCAGAATAAAAAGTAAAATAACAACGAAATTAATGGAATCATTTGAAATCGAATCGTGAATGCGAAAAGTGAGCTTACCTGCATCCACGCTTGCCTCCCCATGAGATGGGGACAAAGGATGCGACAAAAATAGACTGGGATCAAGAATTAATCCCTCTCACCTGCAGCGGGGATGAGGGACCTGAAGCCCTGAAGCTGCTCCCCACCTCTTCCCCCTCCAGCGCTTCATAGGCTTCCTCCCACTTCTTCTTGTGTGCGGTAACATGTCTTGATGTTGTATACATAGTTAGTGACATAGTTCTGTGGAGGGAGGGAATAGGGTGCGGGAGCAGGGGGTGAATGTGGGTGAGGTGATGTGGAGTGGGGGCATATGGAATAAAGTGAGGGTAGGTGAGATGGAGTGAGGGTGGGTGGCATGGAATTAGGGTGTGTGAGATGTAGTGAAACAACATCTCACACACCCTTGTGAAACTACATTGGTAGTGTAAAACTACATCTTACACTACCCTTGAACTTAAAACCTAGTGACGTCTCTGACGTAAAACAATTCCACAACATCTTCATCAAAAACGTTTCGACGAACAGTTCCCTCGCATGTTCAGAAATAATATACAAAAATATGGTAAAGCTATGGTTAGTTTGCTTGGTGATTTCTTTGTCCTCAAATCCTTGTTGATGATTTTGTCTCAAGTCTAGGTTCCCGTCTGGCGCTTGGGTTAATTCCAGCCATCAGCTGGGCCTGCTGCANAACGTGGTGGGTAGTGACAAGGACCCAGTGTGGTGGGTAGTGACAAGGGCCCAGCGTGGTGGGTAGTGACAAGAACCCAGCCTGGTTGGTAGTGATAAGGACCCAGTGTGGTGGGCAGCAACAAGGGCCCAGCGTGGTGGGTAGTGACAAGGGCCCAGCGTGGTGGGTAGTGACAAGGGCCCAGCGTGGTGGGTAGTGACAAGGACCCAGCGTGGAGAGTAGCAACAAGGACTCCTTCCGCGACGGTTTGTTCTGTGCGTCGAATCTGGCACCCCCTTCGATTCTCGCAACACAAGAAGGCCGTTGAGTAGAAGCCTTGGTGGTGGATGGGAGAAGAAAAAAGTTATGCGAGTTGAATGAAGGTGGGAGAGTGTGAGGGGGGCGTCAGGGGGACAGCTGAGCCAATTACCTACCCGGGTTTATAAGACGTCCAGCGACGATGTGGGCGAAGACGTGACAAAGCAGACGTCGCGGCGAACGTTGGGTGACCGTGTCGCGCTGAAGCACAAATCATCACGCCTAAGCTGGGCGTGATGATTGCAAACCGCTGGGCCCAGCTGGGTGGAGTGATCGCACCAGCTGGGGCCAGCTAAGAAGGGAAACTTTGGTTCACTGCTGCTCAGCTGGACTTGGTAATGTCACGCTGAAAGAATATGATGATGAGTGAATTCAGGTCGTGGGGAAGGGCCATGAGGATTCCTTGTTATTTTATTGTTCTTTTCAGACCACTTTTACAAGCTTTATTGTGCTCTGTTAGTGCATATACTTAATATCTTTGCTCCTTAACTGGAGTTGATTTTGAATTAAAGGTTGAGTTTGAGTTGAATTTTAGAGAAGCAATCAAGATGGTGGTGTCCTTCCAGGTCTTCAAGAAGAGCTCCCTCAACGGCAAGGTGGGATTGGTTCCCATTGTGACGACAATCATCATAACTATGCCTTTAATCATCCTCACTATGTACTTGATCATAATCACTAATTGCATGATCGTCGTTATGCCGACTACCTGCATTATTTGCTTGCAACTATCAAATTATGTCTCTAGTTTCCATTATTATACCACAATTCGTAATAATTTCGCTTAATTTGTCTCGAAATAGGTACCATACCAATTATACCCTTAATCATCTAAATTTGTCCCTTAATTATCATAATTATGAGCATGATCATCCCCATTATTCCATATAACCACGTGCAATAAGCTAATCCTTAATCACCCTAATCACGACGCCCTCCATCCCCATTGTACGATATAATCCTAAATGATGATATTATTCCTAATCACCCTCATCGTGACCCCATCCATACCTATTGTGCCATACAACTCCAAATCACAACATAATCCTTATCACTCTGCCCTCCAGGTGCACATGTACCTCACCAAGCGGCAGATCCGGGACTTTGTGACGCACGCTGAAGACATCGGTGAGTAGTAGGCCAAGACTGTGTAGGCCAGGACTGTGTAGGCCTAGACTGTGTAGGTCTAGGCTACGTAGGCCTAGACGATATGGACCTAGCCTGTGCCCCTTACTCCCCCAGAGGGAACGGCGCTCATTGATCCCAGTTACACAGGTTCACCCCTCACTCTCCCAGAGGGATTGGTGTTCATAATCACAAATTACTCATGTCCCCCTCACTCCCCCCGAGGGAGCTGTGAACGTAAACCACAGTTACTCAGGTCCTCCCCTTTAATCCTCCAGAGGGAGCGGTGCTCATAGACCCAAGTTTCGTGGGCGACCGCAGGGTCTACGCACAGGTTGTGCTCAGGTTCAGGTTCGGGCGTGAGGACGATGAGACCATGGGTCTGAACTTCACCAAGACCCTCTGTGTGGAGACCAAGCAGGTCTACCCTCCCGTAGAGGAGCATCACGCCACCGAAATCCAGGTGTGGAAAAGAGAATTTACAGAAAAATTTTGTGCAAATGGTAGAGGATGAAGGTGGCTGAAAATAGTGGATGTTGACTGGACGAATGAGTTAGTGTGTGTATTCTGCCAGCGTAGTGCCCACCCCAGGTAAAATTTGAAGCAGTTTTTGAGCCGAGCCGGTGCCGCACAGGGCAGGCTAGAAGCAGTGTAGGAGCAAATATGGAACATGCTTGTCTCTTATCGATGCCTATACTGTATATGTAACTGGCAGGCCAGCCCAGCGTTGCGTGGGCTCAATAATTTATGCTATTTTGGGATCCTGTTATCCAACATCCCGCAATCCCCGATCTCGTTGGAAATAATAGAGCTTTTGTATTCAATGTAAACAAAGACCTCTTCAAACCAGCATTTTACATAAAAATAGGAGCCACACTTCACTTCCGTTTCAAAATGCAGCAAAAGCTTTTTTGCATTTTTTAATTTAAATTTATATATGCCAATTTCGAATTAATTTGCAGTTTTGATCCAAACATTTACTCTTTTACTGTGATTACTTTATATTCTTCCACTAAGAATAAAATTTCAGTTCCAGGTAATATCCAGAACCGCGGATACGCGTCCAAACAAACCCTAATTATTTGCGTCTTAAAACACAAATCCAGTAACACAAAAACTTTGTCCTTATAAATGAGGCAAATGAAATCCTTGCTGTAAATCAGCCATTTCTGGCGTTGGAATTTTAAATTCTGTTGCAAACCTGCTGGTGTCCGACATTCACGATCCTGCTCCAAAACTACTCTAAACCTGATCTAAACCAGCTTTTAATCTGCTTCAAACCAACTCAAAACCTGCTCTAAATCTTATCTAAACCTGCTCTTAACCAGCTTTGGACATGGCCTATGCCTGGTCCATACCTGGTCTAAACCTGGTTTAAATCTGTTCTAAACCCGCTGTAGAAATAATCAGAACTTGCTCTCTAAACCGGATCTCCATCTGTTCTAAATTTATTCTAAATCTGATATAAACCTGCTCTAAACTTGCTCTAAACCTGCTCTAGATCTGCTCTAAACCTGCTTTAAACTAACTCTAAACCTGCTCTAAATCTGCTCTAAAATTTATTTGAGCCTACTCTAAACCTACTCTAATGCTTCCAGCGGCCCCGACTCCTACTACAAATTTTTAACTGGGGCGTACGTGTTCCCTAGTGGATTTCAGCAAATCATTTTTACTTCGTGTCATTATCCAATATTATTCAACTCGCTGCATAAACCCATCACCTCCCCCCCATCATCATCGTAAACATCATCACGTTCATCACCATCTCTTGTTTGTGCAGAAGCAGCGTGAGTCTGCACATCGAGCGCGTGCAGAGCCTCCCCAGCGATGAGCTCACCAAGCCTCCCCCACACGGGTCCATCACCAGGTAAGGGATGTTCGGGGGACCAGACGAGGGAGGGGCGTGTGAATGACGTCGTGTGTACGTAAATTGTACGTAAGATTCTTTATTACTGAACGGCGTGTGTGTTGCACCTAAGATTATTACTGAACGGCGTGTGTGTTGCACATAAGATTATAATCACTTACCGCACACACAACGTGTATTCTAATAAAGTGAATGGCGTGTGTGTTGCACATAAGATTATTAGTGAATGGCGTGTGTGTTGCACCTAAGATTTTTAGAGAATGGCGTGTGTGTTGAATGCGTGATCTTTAGTGAATGCCTTTTATGATGTATGTACTACTGAATGACGTGCATGTTGAATGACACATTCAGCCCTCAAAAAGCATTAAAATCAGCGATATAAATGCTCAATACTGAACACAGATTACAAAATTTCTCCACATTTACACGACCAGCGATTTAAGTGTGTAATCCTTTTGCCTAAGCAGGTTTCAACCGATGATTCCACTAAGAATTGTCTAGTTTTAAGTGATTCTTCTATCTGAGATTTTACATCTTTCTGTCTGCCATTTGACATTCTTCTGTCTGCCGTTTGACATTCTTCTGTCTGCCATTTGACATTCTTCTGCTTGCCATTTGACATTCTTCTGTCTGTCATTTGACGTTCTTCTGTCTGCCATTGGACATTCTTCTGTCTGACATTTGACATTCTCCTGTCTTACATATGACATTATTTCATTTAAGAAATTTATGTCTGTCATTTGACATTCTTCTCTCTGCCATTTGACATTCTTCTGTCTTACATTTGACATTCTCCTGTCTTACATTTGACATTATTTCATTTAAGAAATTTATGTCCGATATTTGAGATTCTTCTGTCTGTCAATTGACAGGAACTTCCTGACGTGCTCTGGTACAGTGACGGTAGAAGTATCGTTAGACGCGCCCGTCTACCGTCAGGACCAGGACGTAACTATCAGCGTTAACGTCATCAATAAGACGTCGAAAGACGTCAAGAAACTCAAGGTCAAAGTCATGCAGGTAAGTCAAAGGGATCAAGTCAGGCTGGTTGAATTTTATTTTGTGGTTTTACTTACATCGTTATATATTAACCTATTATCCGCAGCATAAAATTCATTCAAAAATCTAAAAATACCAATTTTTTGAACTGAAGGCGACATGCTTTCATTGAGGATGTCGTGAATTTACCTTTTTACGTTTTTGAATTCTTGGTGAACTTGCGATTTAAACAGACTAATGATATCAGCATTAATATAGTCTTATTTTTAGTGTTTAACATTTCTCCACATAAATCAAAATATTCACTAAGAAAAAAATATAACTTAGTATTCACTGCAGTGAGTGACTGAGAGCGCATTTTCACGTCGACGAAAACATGAAGTCACGGACGGACAGACGGACATGGCGAGCGCAATAGTGCATTTTTTTCATAAATGAGAAAATGCGCTAAAAAGCGAGTCCTATATACTTTCGAGTACCATGTTTTTTTTCTTGTGTGGGCTACAGCCAATTTAAAGACGTGTCAGTGCTACTTGCAGTAAGTATGTCAGTATTTGGACAAAGAGACATTTTTCTGAGTATAACGTTGCCCTCAGCTGAGCGAAGTGCCGATGTTCAGCCACACGCAGCGGCGGGAGAAGACGCTCAGCAAGGCGGAGGAGGCGCTGCTGCTGCCCCCTGGTGCCTGCACCCAGAGGGCCATCACCCTGGTGGCCCTAGTGCCCCCAAAACGGTGGGTCCAACCCTCCATTTCTGTCCCCCAAACGGTGGGTCCAACCCCACTGGTGGTTGAAGTGCTCCGGATGATTCGCTGCATCAAGCAAAATCCAACCTTAATTGAATCATTGGTTGTTAGGGCCCAAATTTAAGAGATTTGTCCACATAAAAAATAACTGACTGTAGAAAATTATTTTGTAAATTCAGCTTTATGCATAAATTACTCAGCTTTGCCTCAATTCCTGTGAGGAAAACTCGAGTGACCGACGCAGAGCAACGAAACTAAAAAAACCAAATGGTAGACAAAAATGGCATCAGGATAAGGCGAGAATCAATAACCAACTTTTTAGTACTAATGACCAAAGTAATTTATTATAACGGAATGAATGTTTTCTTAATTTTCTTAATTAACATTTATGTTTCTTTCACACCACCCAGGGCACAGGGCATGGTCTTCCTGCAGGGGTCACTGACGCAGACGTCGTCAGGTGCGTCGCTGGCGCAGACGACGTTGCTGCCGAGCGACGTGTGCCGCAGTGACGTCTTTGGCATCCTCGTCTCATACATCGTCCGCGTCAAGGCCTAGTTTCTTACCTGAGTGTTTCTTAAGTCTATTTGTAACTTCAAAATTTTCGGTGCTGGGCTGATTAAAATTATTTTAACCACAGTTCAAACAACATAATCAAGAACATTTAATCAACTTGAAATTAATAAATAATGAATTATTCTACTAAATAATATTCATTACTTAAATGGATACAAAAGATGATACAACTATTAATTCATATATCAATAATTATATTAATTATTGTTTATTGTAAACAAGTAAACATATGATATTATATGTTGATACATGCAGAATATTATCAAGCAAACATATGATAATATTCTAATATTCAATAAATATATAATTAAAACTACAAGACAAATGCACACAACAGGTCAACGTCAGAGATCAGCCTCCCGTACCACGCGGTCTTGGCACGGGACCGTGGGGATGGAGGGGAGGGGGGGCCCGTACCAAGCAGGTCTCGGGTCCAAGATATGGCGGTCAGTGCCCGTGCCAGGCAGAGACGTCGTCCGACGGCCCGGCGTCTCCGGTCTTCCATGGGCGCTAGGAAAAACAGAACAAAACTGCCGGTCTTGCCGCGTAGCTTCTTGGAGCGTCTGGCTTGTGTGGCGCTAACGGGACACTTCTGGGGAATAGATGTTTAATTAGGATGCGGTGGGGTTGCTGACCGGGTTTGAGGTAGTATTATACGGCAAGTTTCACATAATAATAAAATTATAATAATAATAAATAATATGCATTACTATTATTGCAATGATGTAATTATATTGATAATATAATAAAAAATTAATGCCTTAATATTAAGAAAAAATTCCATGCAAGGAGAAAAGGAAAGGAAATAAATGTGCTAATAATGATACTAATAATTATACTGATAATAACTAACAACTATAATGATAATAATAATCATAAATTACTAATGATAATTAAATGATTCTTTTGGCGAGAAACGAAATTTGGTGAATATTATAGCCTGCTGCTCGCGCTAATGCATTACAGTGATTACACTATCAACAAAATGTAAACGGTTCTCCCGCGTGTCTTTTCTAATTTAGTTTGTTTCATGCATTGCCATTCAAGAAGAAGGGAAAAACTGACTTTTCATTTTTAAAATTCCCCTTGATTTATAAGAAGATAACCGCTGGTAACCCATACATGCACGCGAATTGTGTTGACGCGATCTGTTGGAGATTTATTGTTTACCGCCACACAAAATCTTGAACAGTTCCTCGAAATTAACAGCTGGCGACCAATGAGGGATTTTACAGACGATTGCTTGCTTATTTATTTTCTCTCTTCGGTATTTATACTGTTTTTACATGTTTGGTTAACAAAGCGGTACGTTTAATACATGTAAAAGTTTACGACGTAAGAGTAATCATGCATGTTCTTGTTAATTGTTAAGTGCAGGCCGGTGAGGAATGTTGGAGGTGAGGTATGTTGGAAAAGCTATTCTCCACATACTTTAATTCTGGACTAATCCTTTTCAGTCAAGAAACGAAATTTGTAGATTGTTATGAATGTAGCACGAATGGTCAGTTAACAGAGATACGTGGCACAGAATTCATGCAAGATAGGATCTCAATTGTGATGTGTATCTAATCTTCTTTACATTTGTCAAGAGTGATTGCCAACAGACTTATCTCAATTAGTTCTGAAATCCTATATTGAAATCCTGAATCCTCCGTAATCATAGACATGCCTCAAAATAATCGATCTGGGTCAACTAGTGTCAATCAGTGTCAACTAGTGGCAGTCTGTGGCAGTTTGTTTCACTCTTCGTCAACCTGCTTCTTGAAGAAACCTTTTGAACTGGATTGTTTACCTGTGTCTATTGTGAATTTTTTAGTTATAGATCTACTATTTCAAGCAACGCAATTAAGTACGAACGATCACTTTAGTTCTTTACGTGCTTGGTGCCTCGGCTTATGCTGCAGCTATCAGGCTCGACATAAATTGGTCCAAAAATGTTCCATGAATTATAGCAGTGGTTCATAAACTTTTTCAGGCTGGCGCTCCCTGTGGCTCCCAAGTGAATTTCTAGCGCCCCCCACAGAGACATATAAAAACATACGCCTCTTTCTTGAAATTTAGTATGCTACAATTTTAAAAGATAGAGGTTAAACACAAAGGTGTATTTCACAAATAGAACCCCATTTAGTGAACCAATATGTTTTTCAGCACTGTAAACCTAGGACGTCTCGGACAAATTTACGGCCGGACTTGTAGCCGGTCTCTCGACCAATCTCCAAATTCAATTATCAAGTAATATCTCCCAAATTAATGAACGCAGCTCAATGAAACTTGGACCATATGTTCATCAGAACCTAACGGTGATGTTTAGCACGTGAAAATTCTTTTAATTTCACCTTCATTCGTGAATTATATGGCGATACAGGCTGAAATTCGCAGTGATCAATGAATTTCTTCCTAACTACTTAACAGATTTGAACGAAATTTTGAATATACATCCCTAACTACCAAACGGTGATTTTTTTTAGCTTCTAAAAATCGTTTGATTCTACCTTCGCTTGCGAGTTTTTTTTTATTATTTTACAGTCATTCTTGATTTCACACTTCCTTATAATCGATCCGCATCATCGGGTAATTTGTCGCTTAAGTTCGCGGCGATCAAAAAATTTCTTCTAAACTACTGAACAGATTTCAACGAAACTTTGAATATAAATACCTAACCTCCCAACGGTGATGTTTAGCTCGCGACAATTTTTCTATTTCGCTGTCGTTCGCGAGTTATACAGACAGGAGAAACAACCGGTTTTTCTACCGGCCGGTTTAACTAAGAGCCGTCTACGTATAGCCGTATACGTATAGCCGTATAACCCGCAAACGGAGGCAAAATCGAAAAAAATTGTAACGAGCTAAACATCACCGTTGCTGAAGTTAGGTATTTAAATACTAAGTTTCGTTCAAATATGTTCAGTGGTTTGGAAGAAATTTCTTGATTACTGCGAATTTAAGCCGGTTTTGCTGTTTAAATCACGAATGAAGGTGAAATAAAAAAAACTCGCGAACGAAGGATCAATCGAAAAAATTTTCACGAGCTAATCATTACCGTTCGGTAGTTAGGACTATAAATTCAAAATTTCGTTTGAATCTGTTCAGTAGTTTGGAAGAAATTCCTTGATCACTGTGAATTTCAGCTCATATTGCCATATAACTATGGTAGAAACAAATGAAGGCAAAATTCAAAACTTTTCACGAACTAAACATTACCGTGAGGTCCTAATGAATACGTGTACCAAGTTTCATCGAGTTAAGTTCATTAGTTTGAGAGATATTTCTTGATCATTGAATTTGGAAATTGGCTGTGAGGCCGGCCGCGAGTCCGGCCGTTAATTTGTCCGAGACGTAAACCCAGGAGATGTTAAAAAACAGATCTGGGTGAAAAACCATCGCTGGGAGTCATGTGCTGCACGTGTTGTGTACAAATCGTCAAACAAACGTTGGAATTTCTGACTTTGACTTCGGACTGTCGCCCCCCTACCGCCCTTTTCTTCCTCACCGCCCCCCGAAATCTTTCCACCGCCCCTAGGGGGGCGATATCGCCTACTTTGGGAACCACTGAATTATAGCAAGGACTTAGTTTGTGGTAATCCAATCCAAATTGCCATGGGTATATAATATATATAGTTTCATCGAAGACCAGAGAATTCGTTTTATTGATAATTTTCTTATTAGTTTTTTCAACATATCAAACAATATTTTTCGTTTGCACTTGTAAATTGAAAATCAGGGCACCGATGGACATTTTTATTTCGTTAACGACGTTTCGAATGTATCAATCATTCATTATCAAGTTAAAAGGCGCACTGGGTGATGAAATTTGGGTCGACATAAGTACAAAATCATGTAAATAGGATACTGCTCAAAAAACTGAATTGGTTAGAAATAATGCCTAGTCACGAAAATATGAAGATGAACAAAAATCAAAACACCAAAAATTACTCCGAAAACAGTCTCAAGGTTCTGACAAATCCAGCAGTTTGAAGGTTGATGGCTGGGGTCCTATCCCTGTCTCTTATACACATCTAGATGTGTATAAGAGACAGGCCATATCTTGCTCACCGCCATATCTTGCTCACCACCAATATCTTGCTCACCGCCATATCTTGCTCACCGCCAATATCTTGCTCACAGTACAATGTGAAGTACATACAAATGAAAAGTACATACAAAGTGGCACTGCGCAAGAAAGCGGCATACCTTAATTCAGCGATCTAAATACAAATGCTCACCTCATTGAAGTATACAAGTATACTCATGGTCTATACAAGGTCCCCGAAGGATTACTAGGGGCCACGGCTATAAACTAAAACACCAGGGGCCACGGCTATAAACTAAAAAAACTGCGCTGCAACTTCTTCACGCGACAAAATTTCTTCTCGCTTCGAATCACCGACATGTGGAAACCATATCTTGCTCACCACCATATCTTGCTCACCACCATATCTTGCTCACCACCATATCTTGCTCACCCCCATATCTTGCTCACCACCATATCTTGTTCACCGCCATATCTTGCTCACCGTCATATCTTGCTCACCGCCAATATCTTGCTCATCTATTAGCAGCAGAATGAGATAGTATGGGTTTCTGCAGGTTGAAAATAATCCATTACCGGCAGGTTGTGCAGCCAGATCTTGAATAAGATTAAGAAGGAAAATTAAATTTTCCAGCATATCAGAATAAATAAATTGTTAGAATTTAGAAATTTGTTTTGGCAATGAGTTGAAATATCATAAGCATTTTGAAGCTTAAGTTAATAAAGACAATAGACGACATGTATTGATCAGACGCTCTAATAGGTGCCTATATATAAATGCAGAAGCGTTGAAACTGTTTGTCGCGGTCGTGCGTCCTAACCTAGAGTTTGGAAACGTCGTGTCGTCACCAAAACTAGAAAGGGATAAAAATTTAGTCGTGAGTGTTCAAAGGCGTCCAACAAGGATAATTCCGGGATTAAAAGGCAAGCCTTATGAAGAAAGATTATAAAGCTTCCAAGCCTCCGTTATCTACGTCTGCGTGGTGACCTCATTGAAGTATACTTGTATATACCCACGGTTTATACAAAATCCCAGAAGTATTACTAGAATTTGAAACAAGAACCAACACCAGGGGCCACGGCTATCAACTAAAAACTGCGTTGTAACACATCCATGCGACAACATTTCTTCTCGCTTCGAGTCACCGACAATTAAGTGGAACAGCCTCCCTGATAGCATCGTTGACGCTCCGAGTATGAACGCCTTCAAGAACAGACTAGACGAAGCTATGTAGGAGCATATGTTCAGTCTTAAAATGACTAGAACCCTACGGACCAGGCAATAAGTCTCAAACAATCGTCAGTTATGAAGAGATCGGGTTCCAAAGGCCGGATCCCTTGTGAATCAAGTCACGAAAAATTCAAGAATCGGCAACAGGCCATGGGCCTATTTCTTCAATGCCGACACTTCTATTCTATTCTAATTCAGTTATAAATCATTGGTGAGGAGCCGCAATCCGGGTGCTCGATTTGAGTGAACACTGTCACAAGATATTTTATATAGGAATAGCGAAGTAACTTAATTATTTTGTAGTCCTAAATTTCTTCTTTCTTCGAACAAAACAAATCGCACTTTGCTAATTATTAGACTTATTGGTCAATGGGCAGCACACTGCAGAGCACTCTGTGGCCTGTGCAGGTTAAAGTGATAACATAACATAACATAGTGATGTCGGCGCTGAAGTGTAGGCCTGATGTGGCCTGTCGGCTGTCGCCGATTCTTTTCCTTTTCGTGCCTTGTTCATACATCTAAACTCGTGTCATTTGACCGGATCTTTTCATGACTGGCGATAGTTTGAAGTAGCTGCTAGACTTCCACCGAGTTCGATAAGGAGCTAGGCATTTCAAATCTGAACATATATTTTTCCATAGCTTTATCTAGTCTGTTCTTGAACGCGTTCATACTTGGAGCGCCAACATGTCATCGGGGAGGTATGTAGAAATTTTTGTCTGATTTGAATCACGTCATTTAATCAGAATATAGAATTATTAAGGTCATTTGAAAAAATCCTAAAATAGTTTATCTCTAAAGGCTTCTATTTTACTGCAGTCAATAAGGATCAATCGTCATTGTGTTCAATTATGTACATAAAAACGCATCACAGCTCCAAAGTCATCCCTATAAATTTATTCTTTCTTCTCCTTCTTATAAAAAACTTCATTTCGGGTAAACTCAATAATATGATATGCTTAGAAGTTTAGTCTATTGGAGTGGACTCCAGTGGAGCAAATAAAGTTTATCAAAATCGTATATTTAGTCGTCATATTAGGAATATGCATTCATATTTTTCGAGGTATTAATATTTTATTCGCAAATAGTCGGATATGATAAATTGTTTGGAACTTGATTGACCATTATCACTAATGGAGTCGGTAGAAACGGTTGATGAGTAATCTAAATTCCACATATCATGTACGATATTGGCCAAATTTTTCACATTTATTTCGTCTGATTCATTTCATTTTCCTTTTCATAGTTATACTTTTGTATTCTCTCTCACGTAGAAATCAGCTACCGCTGGAGCGCTGGTGTGACGTCACACGACTCAGCGTGATCCTTACCTAGCAACAAGTTTGAAAATTACTCTACTTTTGCAGCTCTTGTTCATTGAATTCGCTTATTAATAATCGTGTCTCATCAGCAAGCTGGTCCGACATTATTTATGACTCAGGAGCCAGTTTTTGAACTCTATTAAGAACAGAGCTCAGTTCGTTTTTAGAAGAGCTTATTTGCTCATAATGTTCACGTAATTCAATCAATAAATAATTTCTCGTTCAAAGAATAATCAGAGCGTAATGAAAAGATAGACAGTATAAAATTAATTTATTTACCTTCCATTCAACGAATGTGTGACAAAAATACCAATGCTTGAGATTTAAACCAAATGCTTTATGCTTAAGATGAATGACCCCACTAATGTCATAAAAAATGTCATAAGAACCCAAGAGTTCGGACGTCGTGAGCTTCAGTCGTCAACGAACTGAAACAACTGCAAAGCAGGAGGAGGGAAACGGCCCGCACCGCGCACGCTAGGGCACTAACAAATAACTCTGAACACATTTATACTCTTATTCTCTTATATTTGGCGCAGAATAAAAAGGTTAGTTTCGAAGGTCAATGCACTGGTGAAGGGGGAGATCGTGCACCAATCTCTCTTCCGTAGATGGAAATTCCGTCTTTGGAAATCGAGACTCAGGCAAGGCCGGGTCCTGCCACTGGTGCGTCGACGATAACCTCAATGGTGGTTAGTTGACGAGGGCATTGATGAAGGTCAGGGTCACTTGATGATGGTGAGGTCAGTTGATGAGGGCCTCGAGCTGCACGAGGCGGGCGTTGATGTGGGCGTGTAGACGCAGAGGTATTAGCCCAGCGAAGGTCACCACGGCTCGCGCCTGGCGTCGGAGGTGCTGAGGGGAGTGAAGGCATTAACATGCATGAAACGTCAACAAAAAAATATGCATAGCAAAAACGGGAGACAAAAAATGAAGCGGGAGTCAATGTGTTCGCAGTCGCTCCCTATCAACATTTGTCACCGGGAGTTCGCCGCAACTCTTCGGTATTGCCAGTTGCCTGAAGCTCCACGGCCAAACACCGGTAACCATCTTGCTAGAAGAAAGCTCTGAATAAATTTACTATCCAGTTCAATCGCTGGTATATTATTGCACTTGGTTTCTATTCAACAAAACTTCGGTTCACGCGGGTGAAATGTTGATTTTATTACAGAAAATGACAGTTAAAAAGCGTCATGTTCAAGATTTGCAAGCCCAGACATTCATGATCAATAAGCAGCTTAATAAAGCTATTAAAGCCCAGCCACAAGATCTAGAGCAGAAATACAAGATCTCCAATGAGTCAACAAAGCGAGATGAGTTCACGTAGAACCTCACTGTAGTGCAGCGGGGCACGACCTGACTCACTACCACTCAGACCTCACCTCGCACTGCGTCGCTGTTACTGAAGCAAGGTTGCACTATAATGCTACAGAGGCGGTTACGCCGGACGTGTCTGTACAATTTCACTTTCGGTACATACTTAAAATATGCGCAAGAAATTAATTAACGAACTCTGGTAATAAAACTACTGATAATAGTGAATGATCACTATCGTTCACAATATAGTGACGTAGTTTACCTGCGTGGAGGAAGCGCCGGAGGTGGTGGTTGAGTATAGGTGGTGGGTGGCGGTGATGGCGGCCAACAGCAGCGGCGGGATGACAGTCTTTACGTCGGCGGAGACAGCGGCCAGACCTGCCACTCTCGCCTCCACCTCATCCGGGTCCAGGGCGATCAGCTGCAGCCGCCGCACTACCTGCAATGGTACCGTCTGTCAGTGTCACCAGCTGCCAGTTTCGTCACCGAGACGAGGCACTTGATTCTCAATGTAAAGCGACTAACGAAAAAACTCAGAAATGAGTGAGACTTGTCCAAAAAGCGATCCACTTTTTACCCTCGCGTACGTTACCCAGTTGTCAGGGACAAGGGCGTATAAGTACTACTTGTATTAAGGGTGACGCAATTTTTTGAGTGCACAACTAGTATCTTGATCCTAAACATGAGAAGATGAGGTCGTCACTGAGATAGAAGAACTCGTACACGTAGTAAACAACTCAGGAGTAACCGCATTAATCTCAATATTTTGTTTACCTGCTGCATGAGCTATCAAGTTTGAGTCGTATTATTAAAATCATCTAAGTAAACGTAACGGCGTTTAAATATTTTTGATAGTACGACGCGTCAAGATGGGTAACTCACCTCGAGGGCGTCATGGTAGCGCTGCGCATGGTAGAGGTCGAAGACCGTGGAGAGGTCCAGCAGCAGGTGCAGCGTTGCAGCCGACTGTACCGAGGCTGTGTGTCCCTGGGATCGGTACCTGCGTACAGTTACGCTACTTATTACAGTCCATACACCTGACACCTGCATACTCGGTACTTAGTACAGTCCATACACCTGCATACAGTCCCGGTACTCGGTACAGGCAATGCACTTCGTTATCGATTGTTATCCGATATTTGTCCAATCTCAATGATAAGATTTGCCCTCTCAATTAATGTATTTCACTTCAAAACTTTATTTTACATCATCCACGTCTTTTCTATCTTGCTGATTATTATATTCTGCTCCATTGAAAAAATGCTAGAAGCACCACCTGAGCCCGATGGTGCAAGCCAGCTCCAGGATGCGCTCACGGTCGCTACCAGAACCAGCTGTCGGCGGGATGGTGGGGGTCGTCGTGGTTGTGGGTTGGTTCAGATGTACCACCTGGGACAGCAGTTTGCACAGCAGGCTTATCACCTTCTCGTGTTTCTGAAAAAAAAATTACTTTTAGTCCACTGGGTTTCACGCTTCAGCTCAATTGCAAGAAATGTAGGTAGATTATTTGATTGCCTAATAGCTAGGTAATCATCCCAAAAATTTAAAAGCAATGGAAATGCCACAAAATTCATCATTTTTCAACAGAACCGTTACGTCAACTAGCCTCGTTGTCACAATTATGATGAATTCTATTAGAATTTTCTTAACTATTGAATTTCCGGTTAGATGTGTATGAACCAAATTGCCTTCTCTATTAGTCATTAAGTTTTATAATATTTAATGTATGCCGGTACAGATGTCTGCTACGTTCACCAGCATCACATCTGAAGGAGGATTTTTGCAGGGATATCTAATGCCTCGTCAGCGCTCAAATAAGATAAAGTCGAAATATGTCTCCCGAAAAGTCTTTAGAAAAATTCAATTCAATTGCACAACAACCATTTTACAAACAATGATGTAGTGAAGAACAGATGATTAGCGGCAATATGGTAAAACAAAATTAGTTCTTCTGAAGGAAGTTCTTCATGGACGTGTTGCACACTACATAATAACACCTTAACTGTATAATGACTGGAAACTTTTTGCGCTCGATATTTTATGATGCTTCTAAACGTTCTAAGTATAAATTTGTTCTTTGTGTTACACTTGCACGGCACATATATCAAACGAAACAATTGGCGAACGATTGGTTCCTACAATAACTTGTCAAATTGCATTCAGTATAGAAGACCACGAAAACATGGAGTGATAGTAAAGACAATGAGAGCGGCTGTTGAATGCTGATATCGAAGCTTATTTGGAGTTGAAAATAGCACGAAGTTTTGAACAAGTAAATGGACTTGCACGATTCTCTTCGACACGTCCATTAATTGCCATGTCGATTTCAATTCATATCATTATTGAATTCAACTGTCATTTGGATTGAATAGCCAGTTATGTATAGAACACTTGCTCAGGCGAGAACTCCTCAGTTCTCAGTTTCCTCTCAATTCTTCCCTTATTATAACCATTCGAACATCCCACGGGACAAAAAATAGTGAAAAGCTGCAATTTACCTCTTCCCTTCTTCCCGCATTCTACTGGGTCCTGTCTCGTTTAACGGACAACGATAAACTAAATCTAAATATTCTAAAAACTCTAATGATAAACAGCAGCTCATCAATGGACAGTTGATGTGCACCCAAACAAAATAATCTTAACAAATTAGTAAAAAATCTAAATATTCTAAAAACTCTAATGATAAACAGCAGCTCATCAATGGACAGTTGATGTACACACAAACAAAATAATCTTAACAAATTAGTAAATTTGAAGAGCGACATCAGCGCCCAACAGAGAACTCAAGGCCTGGACAAACAGGCTAGCACCCAGCAGACCACAAGGTCTGGACGAACACGCTAGCACCCAACAGACCACAAGGTCTGGACAAACACGATAGCACCCAACAGACCACAAGGTCTGGACAAACACGCTAGCACCCAGCAGACCACAAGGTCTGGACAAACACGCTAGCACCCAACATAGACCACAAGGTCTGGACAAACACGCTAGCGCCCAATAGAGAACACAAGGCCTGGACAAACAGACTGGCGCTCAACAGACCACAAGGTCTGGACAAACACGCTAGCGCCCAACACAGACCACAAAGTCAGGACAAACAGGCTGGCGCCCAACAGGGAACACAAGGTCTGGACGAACACGCTAGCACCCAACAGACCACAAGGTCTGGACAAACACGCTAGCACCCAACATAGACCACAAGGTCTGGACAAACAGGCTAGCACCCAACATAGACCACAAGGTGTGGACAAACAGGCTGGCGCCCAACAGAGACCACAAAGTCTGGACAAACAGGCTAGCACCCAACATAGACCACTAGGTCTGGACAAACAGGCTAGCACCCAACATAGACCACAAGGTCTGGACAAAAGGCTAACGCTCAACAGAGACCACAAAGCAGGGCACGTCGCCCCCAGTGCCCCACCTTGGCCAGGTCGTAGAGTCGCACGGCGTCCTCGTGCAGGCCGCGCTGCTCGCAGTCCTGAGCCACCGCCTCCGTCAGCTCATCAACGTCAACCTAAATATAATATATGTCCACTTCATTCATATAATATAGATTTTTATGCATTATATTATATAAATTAGAAGTGCATGGCGCTATGACAATAAGAGGCATATGCTGCAGCAGCCATGACAACAAGAAGCATACGCTGCAGCTGCCATGACAACAAGAAGTGTATGCTGCAGCTGCCACAACAACAAGAAGCGTACGCTGCAGCTGCCATGACAACAAGAAGCATACGCTGCAGCTGCCATGACAAGAAGAAGCATACGCTGCAGCTGCCACGACAACAAGAAGTGTACGCTGCAGCTGCCACAACAACAAGAAGCGTACGCTGCAGCTGCCATGACAACAAGAAGCATACGCTGCAGCTGCCATGACAAGAAGAAGCATACGCTGCAGCTGCCATGACAACAAGAAGTGTATGCTGCAGCTGCCACAACAACAAGAAGCGTACGCTGCAGCTGCCATGACAAGAAGAAGCATACGCTGCAGCTGCCATGACAACAAGAAGCGTACGCTGCAGCTGCCATGACAACAAGAAGCATACTCTGCAGCTGCCATGACAACAAGAAGCATGCGCTGCAGCTGCCACGACAACAAGAAGTGTACGCTGCAGCTGCCATGACAAGAAGAAGCATACAGGTCAGTAGCCATATCAGTCATGACTATAGCCATGCCTTGAAGTGGTCCAGCAGGCCCGGGCTGCGGGTGCAGGTTGTGCCGTCGTCGCGCTGCTCCCCCAGCAGGAGGTCGAAGAGGCGTGACGACAGCGCCAGCTCCCGCACGCACTGCAGCATCACGTCCTCTCCACGGGGGGTCTTGAGGCCTCTGCATGAATGAGTGGTGATGAATTGTAAGTAGGGTGGGTAGAGTACTTAACTAGGTAGTGGCAGATAGAGTACTTAACGAGGTGGTGGCAGGTAGAGTACATAATGTAGTAGTAGCAGTTAAAGTACTTAACGAGGTAGTGGCAGGTAGAGTACTTAACGAAGTGGTGACAGGTAAAGTACTTAACGAGGTAGTGGTAGGTAGAGAACTTAATGAGGTGGTGACAGGTAAAGTACTTAACGAGGTAGAAGTAGGTAGAGAACTTAATGAGGTGGTGACAGGTAAAGTATTTAACGAGGTAGTGGTAGGTAGAGAACTTAATGAGGTGATGACAGGTAAAGTACTTAACGCGGTAGTGGCAGGTAGAAAACTTAACGAGGAAGTGGCAGGTAGAGTACCTAAAGAGGTAGAGGCAGGTAGAGTACCTGAGAAGGTAGTGGCAGGTAGAGTACCTGAAGAGGTAGAGGCAGGTAGAGTACCTGAGAAGGTAGAGGCAGGTAGAGTACCTGAAGAGGTAGAGGCAGGTAGAGTACCNTACTCGCCGCTGGTAGTGTTGCAGGGGAGGTCGATCTGGGATTGTGCCCTGGAAAACGTCCAGTTGTCTCTTGAAGGTCTCCAGGGTGAACTCCCCCTCTCTTAGATCCATTGGTAGAACGTTGAACAGCCTTGGCCCTGCCATGGAAAGTGATCCTTCCGGCAGGGATTGAAATCTGACTGCGGATCTGTTACGCAGGGGAGGGATCTTGCACAGTCTCCCCATACTCTCGTTTTGATATGTCTTAATCCTAAAGGTCACGCTCTCGAAGCTTGGCCTCTGCCAGTTTCTGCAAAGTTTGGCCTCTGGAGTACTTAATGAGGTAGTGGCAGGTAGAGTACTTAACGAGGTAGGGGCAAGTAGAGTACTTAACGAGGTAGAGGCAGGTACAGTACCTGAGGAGGTAGAGGCAGGTAGAATATTTGAGGAGGTAGTAACAGGTAGAGTACCTGAGGAGGTAGTAACTAACAGGTAGAGTAACTGAAAAGGTACTAACAGGTAGAGTACCTCAGGAGGTAGAGACAGATAGAGTACTTAACGAGGTAGAGGCAGGTAGAGTACCTGAAGATGTAGAGGCAAGTAGAGTACCTAATGATGTAGAGGCAGGTANCCTCCCGGGGGTGGGAGGTCTCGAAGCGTCTCGTGTAGAGCAGCACCACACGCGACAGGTTCAGGAAGAGCACATCAGACTCCTCCGTCTCGCGCGACACTGCTTGATTGATAATTATAATTTGTACTTAGTTATTTAACTTATTTAATATTGTAAAATGATAAAAATTAAACCTTAAGAAGTTCTAATTCTGTGTACACTACATTCAAAACGACACTTTCGGTGCACTGCAGCTATACATCACAGCACAAGTACTGCACTGCATCTACTGCTATACATCACAGAACATCTACTGCACTGCAGCTACTGCTATACATCACAGAGCAGGTAGAGTACCCGAAGAGGTAGAGGCAGGTAGAGTACCTGAAGAGGTAGAGGCAGGTAGAGTACCTGAGGAGGTAGAGGCAGGTAGAGTACCTGAGGAGGTAGTAACAGGTAGAGTACCTGAGGAGGTAGAAGTAGTGCAGGGCCTCCCGGGGGTGGGAGGTCTCGAAGCGTCTTGTGTAGAGCAGCACCACACGCGGCAGGTTCAGGAAGAGCACATCAGACTCCTCCGTCTCGCGCGACACTGCATAATTAACAATTATAATTAATACTTAGTTATTTAATTTAATTATAAAATTTTCGAAACATTAAACTCTAAGAAGTTCTAGTTCTGGGCAGTGATGTGATGTATAGCTACTGCTATACATCACAGCACATCTACTGCACTGCAACTACTGCTATACATCACAGCACATCTACTGCACTGCAACTACTGCTATACATCACTCTGCTATACATCACAGCACATCTACTGCACTGCGACTACTGCTATACATCACAGCACATCTACTGCACTGCAGCTACTGCTATACATCACAGCACATCTACTGCACTGCAGCTACTGCTATACATCACAGCACATCTACTGCAGCTACTGCTATACATCACAGCACATCTACTGCAGCTACTGCACCACATCACAGCACATCTACTGCACTACATGTGCAGCATCACAACACTGCGTATGGAGGCAGCAACTGACGCAGTGGAGCAGCAGTAGACGCGGGTAGACGCAGTAGACCGGCGGTGTAGCAACAGACGGCGACGTGCACTGCGTGGTGCAGGAGGCGGTCACTGCGACGTAGGAACTCCACGGCCGCCTCGAACTGCGCCGTCAGCAGCAGCACCTGCAGTAGTGGCGCAGTGGTTAGTGGTGATGGTCAATGGCGGTCAGTAGAAGTAATGGACAAGTATGGCTACCAGCCAGCAGTGGTTGAAGGGCAGCACTATTTCCAGAACGTCAAAATCATACGTCAAACATGATCAAAAATCGAATTAAGTGCAACATAAAATATTTCAAATATATATATTACAAACCAATATAACATCTTTCAAAGTAATATATCATATTTGAAAGTATAATAATATATTTTGAAGCATAATAATATATATAAAGCAATATATTAGATTTTGTACTATCCATCACTCACGTTGGTGTAGAGCAGAGGCTGCTCGTAGGCGTTGAAGTGAGTCTCCCCTGCACACAAACATACAAATGTGTTAACTATGGCCACACATAAAAAACTGTATAGACTATACAGCAAATAACTGTGGCACAGCTAAACAGTCGTACGGTTGGGAGGGTCCTTGTAAGAGTATGTGTAAAGGCCCGTTCACACTAGGGGCAACACACTGGCATCAATCGCCTCACCGCCCCTCTGTGCAGTGTCTACGTGCGCTTCTTGTGGGCAACGAAGCGATTGACGAGCTAGCTATTCACTGCTACGTGCAAAACAAGCGCCGCCGCCGCACTCAATGGACGGCTGTCTGTGGTGTAGTGAGGTTGTTTCTGTATGCTGGTCCTTCACTATGGCAGCTAACGCCACACTTGTTTGGACTCACTCTCTAGTGGAGAGGCTAATAGATGATCTTTGTAGGGACCATGAATGCCTGTAGAGAGTTCAGTCAAAGGAGTATAAAAGTCGAAATGCAAAAGAACAAGATCTTGTGAAAATAGTTGACATATAAGAAATTTTTGTGTGCAAGTTACCATTGCTGAGGTTCACAAGAAAATTCATACGTTTCATTCGCAATTCCATAGTAAAATTAATTTCATTGCAAATGAATTCCATCATCCTGCTTCTGGATGTGTGGCATTATTTAGCAGACTGTCAAACAAGTCCCCTGGCAGTCTAGTATAATTTTGAACGTCTGATGCATTTGCAACTGATAATTATTTGAAAATGTAATTGTGTGAGCCCCATCTCTTCTTTGCAACCATTTTTTCACCCAAATACGGCGACGCCTACATCTTTTCTCAACAGCAGCACATCCGAGAACAATGGCCCAGTGCTCAAATTCGGATACATCCATCCTCACTGACGTCTTATTAACTGGCATCTAATGTTCACAGCGCGCGGTCTCGAGCTACTGCGAACAAAAACAAGTGTGAACGGTTGTGGGAGGTGAGGCGCTGCCGCAAGCGCTTGACACGCGCCTCACCGCCCATATCGTTGCCCCTTGTGTAAATAGGTCTTTAGAGTACGCGTAGAAGCACGCGGGGATGTTGGTTTGTCTCGCAAAATAAATACGCTCATTCCAAATTTATTTGTAATCACATTGTATCCATATTTTTATAGTTTTAGGGTAATAGTTATCTTGTGTTATTTTAAAATAAAGGAAACTGATTTCTAGGATCCGTAGTAAACACTTGGTCTTGTTGTGTACGGAGTCACTGGCCTAAAGTAAGCTGTGGGACCGATTGTTCATAATAAGATTGGCTAGTCAAATTTCATGAATTATTAATGTTTATTTATCAGTTACCTACACATGTGAAGGCACGTGTAAGGATACGTGTGAGGGAACGTGTGAGGGCACGTGTGAGGGCACGTGTAAGGGCACGTGTAAGGATACGTGTGAGGGCACGTACAAGGGTACGTGTGAGGGCACGTGTAAGGGTACATGTGAGGGCACGTGTGAGGGCACATGTGAGGGCACGTGTAAGGGTACATGTGAGAGCACGTACAAGGATACATGTGAGGGCACGTGTAAGGGTACATGTGAGGGCACGTGTAAGGGTACAGGTGAGGGCACGTGTAAGGGTACAGATGAGGGCACGTGTAAGGATACATGTGAAGGCACGTGTAAGGATACGTGTGAGGGAACGTGTGAGGGCACATGTGAGGGCACGTGTAAGGATACATGTGAAGGCACGTGTAAGGATACGTGTAAGGGCACATGTAAGGGCACGTGTGAGGGCACGTGTAAGGATACGTGTGAGGGCACGTGTAAGGATACGTGTGAGGGCACATGTAAGGGCACGTGTGAGGGCACGTGTAAGGATATGTGTGAGGGCACATGTAAGGATACGTGTGAGGGCACATGTAAGGGCACGTGTGAGGGCACGTGTAAGGATACATATAAGGATATGTGTGCATGAGGGCACGTGACGTACCGTACTGCTTGTACATGAGTCGCTGCAGCGCTGCCAGCGTCAAGACGTCCTGCTTGGCCCCCCCGGCGCCCCCTACAGTGGGAGTGGGGGGCACCCGCTCCCCCTCACTGCTTGTCTCCACCTGCTCGACCGTAATACAATATTAGATACAATTTTTTATTACACTATTATAACCATATGATGAGAACAGCAACATTGATGTACAAATGTTATAAATCGAATAATATATAATATATATAAATACATAAATATTGGTGTAATTCGGCAGAGGCTTTTCTTTCATGCAAGTTTGATTAAAGACCAGAGCATGTTTTTTATTAAATAATTTTCTTATTCGTTTCTTCAACGAGTCGAACAAAATTTCTTGCTGGCGCCGGGAGATCAAAAAGCAGGTTACCAAATGACATTTTAATGGAATGCGGCGTTTCGAAAATACAATTTTCATTATATATAAATTTAAGAACGAATATAAAACAAAGAAGCAACAAAGCGACAATAACACGAGTGCTTGTTCTCACCCCTCAACAGTGTCACTAAGAATATTCAACGAAGGATAACAATTGAACACAGTATATCCAACAGAGGATAACAATAGGACATGGTATATTCAACAAAGGATAACAATAGCAAATAGTATATTCAACAATAGATAACAATAGGCCTATACCAGGTGAGGCAGACACCGGGTAGGCCGTGTGAGGGGAGGCCGTGTGAGGGGACGCGGTGAGGGCTGTGAGGCGGCAAGTCATGTGAGGCAGGTCCAACCCTCGCGACCCCAGCAAGATGGACCTGAGGGAAGAAAATGGGGTTGCGGTTGAGAGTATTTCATAGCGGGTTCACCAGAACCATTAATGAGAAGACTCTCAATTCATGAAAAACCATTAACTTAATTTCTGAAATAATGAGAATTGAGAATATTCATTACTTCATGAAAACCATTAATTTACTTTATGAAATATTAATAAAAGAATAATTAATTCACGGAAACCATTAATATAATTCATGAAAACATTAATTTATAAAATATTAATAAAAGAATCATTAATTCATGGAAACCATTAATATAATTCATGAAATATTAATGAGAAGAATCATTCCCTGAACTTCACGGGTTTCTGCATGAGGAAATCGATGGGCAGGTTTAACAGCCCACGCAATTCGACCGATAGTAAGAGTGTGGGAAGGGTTAGTAAACACTCAGAGCTATCAAAACTTATCATCCAAACGGCATCTAAATATCAAATAATTACTATCAATCGATCGATCTTCCATCGCAAATTTCACTTATCCTGGCCAAGGTCCGGAACGCAACAGCCGCGATAGCCGAGGCATTGTATTGTACTATATATTAGTAAACCCTACAGGGATAAACCCACGCCAAAATGCGCCTCGTNCAGCTGCACACATCGCTGCCACCACCTGCCACATCTCCACCACACCCTGCACCACACGCAACATCATCACCAGAGTGCACGGCATTTCTAAACATCACAACGTCATTATCTGACGCACTCAGAGAAAATCATGAGATTTTGTCCGAATAGCAAAGAAGTTTCGCCCATATGTGAGTCATCTTGTCTCTGTTTGGCCGGGAAAAAGAACGATCACTACTACACGCAGCAAGTGCATACCTATTCGGACAGCATTACCCATCAATTTTTCGAGGTGCAATATAGATAAGCATGGATGGAGTTATCTTCAAACCCACACGGTCATATATACAAGAATTCGAAACGTTCGGGAAAAATCCATAGATATTTAAATTAAAAAAACTGTCATACATTATAAAAATATCCAGAATGAACACGTTCTACTTATTTTTTGAATGAGCTCGTTACCACGTTATTTTTTTTAATGGGCACGTTATTATTACTATTATTAACACGTTCTTCCCAAGTCCCGCTCAATTATTCTAGGTTTTAATTCATTGTTTCATCTGATATTAAAATTATTGCTCTCGTCGTTATTGCAGCCGTCGGGGTTAACTCAAGCGACGATAGCCGAACAACGAACGCAACGGTCATTGGAACACCACTGTTCACCAACATGACACGCGAATTATCGTCCAAAATACAGTAATTTATCGTCAGAAGTACAGTAATTTATCGCCAGAAGTACACCCAATTATCGTTTAAAATACACCAAATTATCGTCAGCAATCAGCAAATTGACGTCAGAAATAAATAAAACTAAACTATCGTCAAAAATACCGCAAATCATCGTCAAAAATGCTGGAGATTATCGTCAGAAATACAGCAAATTACTGCAATAAAACATATAAAAAAAACTTTTAAAAACCACGTTTTCTTAACGGACAAAGAAGAAAAACATTTACTCCCAAATAACATTAAAGTTATGTAAAATGTTATGTAAAACATTATGTAATGTTATATAAGAGTAAATGTTTTTCTTTTTTGTCCGTTAAGAAACGTGATTTTAAAAATTTTTTTATTTGTTTTATTTCATTGTTTTTAGTTTTGTATAACCACCAGAAAAACGAGGTTTTTAAAAATGTTTTTATATTTATTTTCTACCTTTTATTTTAGCAATTTTAGCAATTGTAAAATTTAGCGACAAAAAAAGTCAATTCCCAACCGTGAGTTTTTGGAGTTTTTTTTATTAAAAAAAAACTTTTTAAACTATTTCTGATAATCAAATCTTGTATTGTTAGGCAGCATAAGCATGCATGCCAAAATTCAAGTTCCTAAGATCTTCAGAAGTGCTCTAAATTAAGGTTTAAATTTTTGATGACAGACAGAGACGAAGCGAAACTAAGAAAAACCGTGGTAAAAATACAAGGGCCCGCAGCGGCGACCTGGTCGTGGGCGTCGACGGTGACGGCGAGGTCGCACATGGCCTGAGCGAGCCCCGCCCCTCCTGACGAAGAGCTGCGCTCTCGGTCTCCAGTTCCTCGACCACATCTTAAACATTTCTGCATCCACAGCTTCTATTAATTAAGGCTATTTGGGTTTGGGAAGAACTCGATAATAATTGCTGTGAACGACAGGAAACTCGTTCCCTCGTCCCCTAAATGACTCGATATTTCTAATTATTCACTTTTATATTCACTTTTTATGCGTTATCTGCTGGATCATTTTATCGTTCACAAAAATGTACGAGACCGCACACGTCAAGTAGTCATGTCATACACACGATAGTTGAACCTGTGTGCTGCACGACTGCTGCTGGTCGTGAGCGGAGGTAGCGGCAGCAGCAGTTAGTGATTGCTCGCTGTCAACCTAAAGTTTAGGTTAGGAAGGGTTTAGGGTTAGGACGATTTAGGGCCTAAACCAGTGGTTCCAAACTTTTTCAGGCTGAGGGCTTAGGGTTAGGACGATTTAGGGCCTAAAGCCCCAAACGGTCTTGTGCAGAGAGTTGTCCGTACCAGAGCAATATGGTAGTATCCTAGTCTGCCAGTATCGACCGTGAAATTATGATGACCGATGTTACTGTGTGCAATACTTAGTGCAATATTAAGTGTCTTGTCGAGCTTAGCGATCATTATATAGTGAAGGTCATTTTAATTAAAGAAGTTTTCTTAAACTATTTTACCTGGAGCAAATACGATCTTAATGCAAGTGCTATCAAAAAACTAGGTATTTCAAATATTATCCCTGATTTTCGACCAAGGACACGAGAACCATTGAACAGGCACGTCTCAGAATTTGTCTAGAGAGTGTAAATAAGGCACAGGATTAATGAAATAGCTCAGCCGCCTTTAAATTTCATATTCGTCCTGATGCTTGAGCTGTAAATGCTCGATCTTACCTTTACCGAGAGCAGTGATGGATAAACTGTGTGAGTGTCGGCATTTCGTGAGCACTTATTATTTATTAATTTATTATTAACTGAGAACTGATATTGCCCAACTAAGAACTTGTATCAGGATCAACCAGGGATGCTGATGGTAGTTTCCCAGTAATGGGAAACTACCATCAGCAGGTGACAAGCAACAGCATCTTGCATCAGCGTGCCCAAATGAGGGCAAATAGACGGAACACGTCCAACGTTACATCCGACGACGACTCGGAGACGGAGGACGACGAAGGCGGCGCATCAGCGTGACCGTGGACTGCGACGTCCTAAACTCATCATAAGGTCATAAGG